>NC_092725.1:98807534-98912534 GCF_047496885.1 Scyliorhinus torazame
ATCCTCAAGTTTTTCAAAATGCCCAACACATCTTCCTTCCTAACAAGTATTTCCTCGAGCTTACCAATCTGTTTCACACTGTCCTCTCCAACAATATCGCCCCTCTCATTTGTAAATACAGAAGAAAAGTACTCATTCAAGACCTCTCCTATCTCTTCAGACTCAATACACAATCTCCCGCTACTGTCCTTGATCGGACCTACCCTCGCTCTAGTCATTCTCATATTTCTCACATATGTGTAAAAGGCCTTGGGGTTTTCCTTGATCCTACCCGCCAAAGATTGTTCATGCCCTCTCTTAGCTCTCCTAATCCCTTTCTTCAGTTCCCTCCTGGCTATCTTGTATCCCTCCAATGCCCTGTCTGAACCTTGTTTCCTCAGCCTTACATAAGTCTCCTTTTTCCTCTTAACAAGACATTCAACCTCTCTTGTCAACCATGGTTCCCTCACTCGACCATCTCTTCCCTGCCTGACAGGGACATACATATCAAGGACACGTAGCACCTGTTCCTTGAACAAGTTCCACATTTCACTTGTGTCCTTCCCTGCCAGCCTATGTTCCCAACTTATGCACTTCAATTCTTGTCTGACAACATCGTATTTACCCTTCCCCCAATTGTAAACCTTGCCCTGTTGCACGTACCTATCCCTCTCCATTACTAAAGTGAAAGTCACAGAATTGTGGTCACTATCTCCAAAATGCTCCCCCACTAACAAATCTATCACTTGCCCTGGTTCATTACCCAGTACTAAATCTAATATTGCCCCTCCTCTGGTTGGACAATCTACATACTGTGTTAGAAAAGCTTCCTGGACACACTGCACAAACACCACCCCATCCAAACTATTTGATCTAAAGAGTTTCCACTCAATATTTGGGAAGTTAAAGTCGCCCATGGCTACTACCCTATGACTTCTGCACCTTTCCAAAATCTGTTTCCCAATCTGTTCCTCCACATCTCTGCTACTATTGGGGGGCCTATAGAAAACTCCTAACAAGGTGACTGCTCCTTTCCTATTTCTGACTTCAACCCATACTACCTCAATAGGGTGATACTCCTCGAACTGCCTTTCTGCAGCTGTTATACTATCTCTAATTAATAATGCTACCCCCCCACCTCTTTTACCACCCTCCCTAATCTTATTGAAACATCTATACCCAGGGACCTCCAACAACCATTTCTGCCCCTCTTCTATCCAAGTTTCCGTGATGGCCACCACATCGTAGTCCCAAGTACCGATCCATGCCTTAAGTTCACCCACCTTATTCCTGATGCTTCTTGCGTTGAAGTATACACACTTCAACCCATCTCCGTGCCTGCAAATACTCTCCTTTGTCAGTGTTCCCTTCCCCACTGCCTCATTACACGCTTTGGCGTCCTGAATATCGGCTACCTTAGTTGCTGGACTACAAATCCGGTTCCCATTCCCCTGCCAAATTAGTTTAAACCCTCCCGAAGAGTACTAGCAAACCTCCCTCCCAGGATATTGGTGCCCCTCTGGTTCAGATGCAACCCGTCCTGCTTGTACAGGTCCCACCTTCCCCAGAATGCGCTCCAATTATCCAAATACCTGAAGCCCTCCCTCCTACACCATTCCTGCAGCCACGTGTTCAACTGCACTCTCTCCCTATTCCTAGCCTCGCTATCACGTGGCACCGGCAACAAACCAGAGATGACAACTCTGTCTGTCCTGGCTTTCAACTTCCAGCCTAACTCCCTAAACTTGTTTATTACCTCCACACCCCTTTTCCTACCTATGTCGTTGGTACCAATGTGCACCACGACTTCTGGCTGCTCCCCCTCCCCCTTAAGGATCCTGAAGACACGATCCGAGACATCCCTGGCCCTGGCACCCGGGAGGCAACATACCTTCCGGGAGTCTCGCTCGCGACCACAGAATCTCCTATCTATTCCCCTAACCATTGAATCTCTTACAACTATTGCTTTTTTATTCTCCCCCCTTCCCTTCTGAGCCCCAGAGCCAGACTCAGTGCCAGAGACCTGGCCGCTAGGGCCTTCCCCCGGTAGGTCATCCCCCCCAACAGCATCCAAAACGGTATACTTGTTTTGAAGGGGAACGGCCACGAGGGCTCCCTGCACTGTCTGCCTGTTTGTTTTTTTCCCCCTGACTGTAACCCAGCTATTCTTGTCCTGTACCTTGGGTGTGGTTACCTCCCTGTAACTCTTCTCAATCACCCCCTCTGCCTCCCGGATGATCCGAAGTTCATCCAGCTTCAGCTCCAGTTCCTTAACACGGTCTTTGAGGAGCTGAAGTTGGGTGCACTTCCCGCAGGTATAGTCAGTGGGGACACCGGTGGTATCCCTCACCACCCACATCCTACAGGAGGAGCATGTAACTGGCCTAGCCTCCATCCCCTCTTACCTTACAGAATATAGCTGCTGTGTGGACTAACTAGATCTCCGCCCTCCAACTCTGCTACACTTCTTGTAAACTCCTGGCTCTCTTCGCACTCTTTGCGGAAACGTCGGAAACAAAATGAAAGGAGCACCTTACTCCCTCCTCACCTAACTCCCTCGGTCACCAAACTCTCACTATAGCACTCAAAAAGCACCAAATTCAGCACTCCCTCGGTCACCAAACTCTCACTATAGCACTCAAAAAGCACCAAATTCAGCACTCCCTCGGTCACCAAACTCTCACTATAGCACTCAAAAAGCACCAAATTCAGCACTCAGTGCAAACAAAGTCTGCACTGTAGGGGATCACTTTTATACTGTGAATCTAGCCTCTGAAAAACTGGCCTAATCCAATTAACTAATTAACAAGCTCCAGCTGCAAGTGCCTAGAAGTAGAAGCCTGTTTAAAGCTGATTGAAAATTCACCTTCTAAATCAAACAGCAACTTTTAAGTTAATTAACTAAATAAAAGAAAGACTAAACTTTAGATAAAAATGAAGCCTTATACTCCCTCGGTCACCAAACTCTCACTATAGCACTCAAAAAGCACCAAATTCAGCACTCAGTGCAAACTCTTGGTTATGAGTGGGAGTAGTTGGAGAGTTGTTGATGGGTGGGAAAAGGGAAAGAGTTATTGAGAGGGGGAAGGGGAGAGTTGGCAAGTGGTGGGAGTTGAGGGGGAGGTGGAAGGTTTGTTGAGCGGGGTTGAGGGGTGGTGGGAGGGAAGGGGAGAGGAAAGAGTTGTTAAGTGGGTGGGTGGGGGTATTAGTTATTGAGCCAGTTTTGTGGGTGGGGGGGGGGGGGGGTCCACTTTTTTCCAGGCTGTATTATGCAGCAATTAGGCCTTGAAGAACTGTTGATTAAGCTACCCTGACAGACATGAGAAACGCAAACATTTAAAGCAGCCTTACAGCTGTCAATGTTTGTTCCGGGCTGCGCAGGCACCATTGCTGCCTTTGAGCTCTTGACCCCCCAAATCTTGTCCTCTAAGCCCACTGGGGGTTTGGGGGGGGGGGGAGGGGGGGGTGTTACAGCCCAGAGTTTGGGAACCTCTGCTAAAGGTAGTCTGGTTCAATGTTTAACATCTCTTTTGTAAATGGCACCTTTGTTAATGGAACATAGTTAAAAACCTCTCGAGGTTCTCTGTAAGTCATCCTGTCATGAAACTCACTGTTTCTTCACTGTCGCTGGGTCAAAATCCTTGAACTCCTCTCTAACAGCACTGTGGGTGGTTCAAGAAGGCAGCTCACTCCTGCCTCCTCCCAGGGCAGTCAGAGGTGAGTAACACATGCAGGCCTTGCCAGTGATGCTCGCATTTTATGAATGGATTTAAAAAACACACGCAAGCCTGTTCCTGGATTAATGTGGCCATGTCCTGGAGCAAGTCGTGAACCTATGGCCTCTGACTAAGCTCAGTGTTACCAGCTGAGCCAAGCTGACACCTAATCAATATTTCCAAGCAGGAATCACCTGTAACAAGCTTGAAAGTGTCAGTGTTATTAAATATTACCAGGCCCTTCCTACTTTTAAGGCTATTATGAAACTTGAGATCTGCGGTCTAACACAACTAATAATTATATACCGGCCTGGGGCTATTTTCCGTGATGTGGAGATGCCAGCGTTGGACTGGGGTGAGCACAGTAAGAAGTCTTACAACACCAGGTTAAAGTCCAACAGGTTTGTTTCAAATGCTCACCTGAGGAAGGAGCAGTGCTCCGAAAGCTAGTGTTTGAAACAAACCTGTTGGACTTTAACCTGGTGTTGTAAGGCTTCTTACTATTTTCCATGGGTAAGGGAAAAACCTATCGCTGTTGTCCTTCCTTTACTTCAAGCAACTGCTGTTTGTGGCAGTGTGGTGAGATATCTTTAAAACAATCTAATTACAGTCAGATTAGTGAACTTTAATGTTCGGCACTGCCAGGACAAATGTTCGGCACTGCCAGTACAAAGCTAACAGTTTGAGCAACGTAAAGCTGAAAGACTGTGTTCTTAACTGGCCACTACACAGATTTAACATTCAGCAGTTTGCCCATTCATTTGGGTTCCAAAACAAATAATTATTTTTAATTATTATGACTGTTTGTTATCAGATTGGTGTCACTGGGTTCTGTTGTCCACCACACAGCTGTGTAAGGCATCTTGTTGACAGCTCCTGAACTCTTCAAACCCAGAATTACAGTCACTGTTCAGACCTCATTGCCTCTTCTGTTTTTTCATTAAAACCACTTGAGGGAGGAGTCCTAAGTGTATAAGGTTCTCTGTGTCTTCCTGGGCTTGCGAGTTAGATAGTGAGCCGGGTATTCTACATGAGCTGGGGTGGCCCTTGGATAAATGATTGAGACACTTTGGTCGATTTGAGTTGGTGTAAAAACAACACTTTTAAGCACATTTGTAAAGGTCCATTTATTCTGAGTTAACAGGCGTTGATTGTAAATACACCTCTGCAAAACTTAGGGAGTTGAGCAGTTTGTGCCCTTTATTTATTTGAATTTTGAGCGAATGTAGCAGCATTGACAGGTGAGGATAAATCCAGACTTTCTGAAGCCGTGCTTTCAGGAGACATTCCCTCCTGCCCCTGCCCCCCTCCCCCTGTAATTTCTGCAGCAGAGTTAGGAGTTAGACATGTTGGACTAATGGTGAAATTGGTCTGTGTTGGTGGGCATTCAGAGAGAAGGATTTGCGATACCTGATTGAGATAGTGCTGCAATTGGTCCCGAGGGGAAATCGGCCAGGACTCCTCATTACTGTGCACAGTGACCTCTGGGTTAGAGAGTGAGAGGAAATCAGCTAGGATTCCTGATCACTGTCCAGTGACCTCTGGGTTAGAGAGAGAGGGGAATTCAGTCAGGATTCCTGATCACTGTCCAGTGACCTCTGGTTAGAGAGAAAGGGGAAATCAGCCAGGATTCTTGATCACTGTCCAGCGATCTCTGGGTTAGAGAGAGAGGGGAAATCAGCCAGGATTCCTGCTCCTGATGACTGCCCAGTGATCTCTGGGTTAGAGAGAGAGAGGGGAAATCAGCCAGGATTCCTGCTCCTGATCACTGTCCAATGATCTCTGGGTTAGAGAGAGAGAGGAAATCAGCCAGGATTCCTGATCACTATCCAGTGATCTCTGGGTTAGAGAGAGAGGGGAAATCAGCCAGGATTCCTGATCACTGTCCAGTGATCTCTGGGTTAGAGAGAGAGGGGAAATCAGCCAGGATTCCTGATCACTGTCCAGTGATCTCTGGGTTAGAGAGAGAGGGGAAATCAGCCAGGATTCCTGATCGCTGTCCAGTGATCTCTGGGTTAGAGAGAGAGGGGAAATCAGCCAGGATTCCTGATCGCTGTCCAGTGATCTCTGGGTTAGAGAGAGAGGGGAAATCAGCCAGGATTCCTTCTCCTGATTACTGTCCAGTGATCTCTGGGCTAGAGAGAGAGGTGGAAATCAGCCAGGATTCCTGCTCCTGATTACTATCCAGTGATCTCTGGGTTAGAGAGAGAGGTGGAAATCAGCCAGGATTCCTGCTCCTCATCACTATCCAGTGACTTGTGCTGGAAATGCCAGTCTGGAGCTGGGGCAAGGTGGAAAGTTTTAGGTGGTCATTGTTAATGTCTTGTTAATTAAATTAAAGTTTGTTAATACATTAAGATTAGGATGAACAGGTGATGGGTATTAATGGTCTTTCAGTTTCAGCACATAAGCGTGTCAGTGGATACCCTATTTTTAAGTCCTTCCGTGATCGGCTGGGGGTGACACCTAATCACCTCAATTTATTCAGTTTCCTTTCGCAGTTATGTTTTAGTTACAGTGCCCCACCTTGGGCTATAACTACCCCCCCCCCCCCCCCCACTCTGTTATGTGTATGATTTAATGATTTATTTCTAATCAAAAGAGTATAAGTAGGGGATAACTGGGATACTGGGACGAGAGCGGTGAGATTGGACAAATCAATAAACTCCCTCGGTAAAGAAATGCACCGTGTCTTGGTTTTGGCTTCACTAGTTCAGAGAGAAGCTGGAAGGTGCTGCTAGCATGGGTATAAATAGATACACTGGGTGAAAACATACCACTGTACATTTATGGCCTTTCTGGACATCCAAGTTCTACTGTTGGATGTTTGAATGTGTTTTTGCTGCTCAAAATATACCAGAATTCACATATACAGAAACTTCCACGAAGACAAATCTCATGCAAGTAGCCAATATTTGAAATAAAAACAGGAACTGTGGGAAATACCTAGCGGGTCAGGTAGCATCTGTGAAGAGAGGAACACAGTTAACATTTCGAGTCGATGATGACTCCTCATTGGAACTGAGGAAAGATAGAACTGTAATAAATGTTATTGTTTAGTTAGAGTTGTTTTTAAAAATTCACTTGCCGTATTATGTGTTCAATCCAGCCCTGTTTACATAGATCATCTTGTAAGCACTGTAATGATTGTTACAGTGTCCTTGGTTAAGTACAATGCAGAACACTGATTACAAGTGGCAAATACCTGCTCAGGTTAAACGGGGCCAGTGTGATCTCCCAAAAGGGGTTTAATCACCCAACATCTTTCCTCCCCCGGGTTTTTATGCATTGTTTTGGCATCTCCCAAGCGATGGCTTGGTTTTCGAGTAGATAGGAAGTGTCTGCACTGTAATGCTCAATGCATGGTGGGGTTTTTTTGGAACAAGTTGGATGGGCCAGAGAATCTTCTAAATTCTGTCATTTTTCACATGAATAGTGTGAGCTGTGGCTCGGATTGTAGCACCCTTGCTTCTTAAATCACGAGATTCCAGGTTCAAGTCCCACTCCAGGGCTTGGGCACAATTTGAGGCTGACCCTCTTACTGAGGGGGTGCTGCTTATTAGAGGTGCCATCTTTTAGATGAGACATTAAATTCCAAGCCAGGATGGATGTGACTTGGAATCTCTTGCCCCTGCCCCCCACCCCCCCCAGTCCTTCCAGGAGAATGTCCTTCGAGGGGACATGGGGGTGAGTGGGTGGGTGGAGGGAGGGGATGAGTGTATTAGGAGCTGCAATTTGCTGGATTCTCTGCAGTTTGGGGTTGTTGAATGCCCAGGTTTTCTGGTTAATATCTAATTTGACATAATTATGATTTTGACGCATTTAACTCTGTTACAAATGGACACTGGTTGGAGGTTCCACCAAGGGCCTTGTGTTTCTGCAAAGTAATCACATTTAATTACTTAGCACAATGTCAATTCAAAAAGAACATGTTGCATAGGCTTTAATTCAATTTGTCATTGGAAAAGTTAATAGTTGAATATAAATTTGAAGCTGATAATCCATACAATTGCTCTCTAAATTATCTTGTCTCTGTCAGTTCTTTAAGTTGTCAGACGCAAATGGGAAAGTAATTATGTCGGACCCAGGGACACAATCCGATCTTTATGCACCGTCGAAAAATCTGGATTATATTTTTGAAGATAACTCGAGCTTTTCATCATATTTGACTCACTTTAGGGATTATGTTTTCAGGAGGAGGTCTCCTCATTTCAGTTATGTTGCTGAAATTTGTGGTTAAAGTATCCAGCTGTAAATTATACAAGATTTAATATTTACTGATGATGCAGAAAGGTTAGGTTAATTCTGCTCTATCTCAGTTTTGTTTCTAATATATTTTGATGGTCTCGTGTTCATGGATTTGCAACAGCATCATACCTTTCTGTAACAAAAGGCTGTTGAAACAAAGACTCACTAATCAACAGGATAGGCAGGGTCTGCAGAGAGACACAGAGGACTTTATTCCAGTGTGAACCTCTTGTCGGACCAGAGGGCAAAATCTCAGAGTCACCCATAGGGGTCACCCATTCAAGACAGATGAGGAGGAATTTCTTCTCTTGAAGGTGATGAATCTGTGGAATTCTTTACTGCAGAGGGCTCGAGAAGCTGGGTGGTTAAGTATGTTCAAGGCGATCTGCTGACAGGCGCGGGGATTGGCGAATGGCGACGGTGGGGGTCGGTGACGATGGGCCTGAAGAAGTGCGGGACACGGGCTGGAGGCTGGCCTCAGAAGGGAAATGGTGGATCGGTGGAGGGGCGGGGGAGAACCAGGCTGATCACTTGGAATGTGAGGGCTAAATGGGCCAGTCAAGACAACTTGCGTGTTCGCGCATCTGAAAAGCGTAAAGGTGGACGTGGCAAAGACACAGGAGACGCACCTAAGGATGGTGGATCAGACTAGGCTGAGGAAGGGGTGGGTTGGGCAGGTATTCCATTTGGGGCTAGACTCTAAAACTAGGGGGGTAGCAATTCTGATAAGCGGGTGTCATTTGAAGTGGGAAGTATGGTGGCGGGGGGGGGGGGATAAGCGGGTGTCATTTGAAGTGGGAAGTATGGTGGCGGGGGGGGGGGGGGGGGGGGGTGCCACAGGAGGGGGGGGGGGTGCGGGGTGCAGATACGTCATGGTGAGCAGGAAGTTGGAGGGGATGCCGGTGGTACTGGTGAACATTTATGCACCAAACTGTGACGATATGGATTTCATGAGGCGGGTGTTGGGGACTCTCATCGGTTGATCATGGGGAGGGACTTTAATAAGGCTTGATAGGTCGAGTTTGAGGACAGGGAGGGTGCCAGCAGCTGTGAAGGAACTAAAGGGGTTTATGGAACGGATGGGAGGGGTGGACTCTTGGATGTTTGGACGGCCGAGATCAAAAGAGTTTTCTTTTTTCCCATGTACACAAAGTGTACTCCCGGATCGACTTTTTCGTTCTGCTTAGGGCTTTCCTGATGAGGGTGGTAGACACAGAGTATTCGGCGATCGTAGTGTCAGAGCACGCCCTATACTGGGTGGATTTACGGGTGAGCAAGGAGGGGAGCCAGTGCCGAACTGGAGGTTAGATGTTCGATTGTTAGCAGAGGAAGAGATGTGTGAGTGGGCAAGGGAGGCCATCCAGGATTATGTACAGATAAATGACACGGAAGGTTTCGGCAGCTACGGTATGGGAGGCGTTGAAGGCAGTAGTGAAGATGGAGTTTATTTTGATAAGGGTGCATAGGGAAAAGGTGGAACGGGTGGAGATGGACAGGTTGGGTAGGGAGATTCTTCAGGTAAACAGAAGATACTCAGGCCCCGGAGGCTGGGCTGTTGAAGGAGCGGCAGAAGCTAAGAAGCTACAGTTATCTATAGGGAAGGCGGTGGGGCAGTTGAGGGAGGCGAGAGGAGCGGTATATGAATATGGGAAGAAGGCTAGCAGGATGTTAGCTCACCAGCTAAGGAAACGGGAGGCAGTGAGGGAGATAGGGAGAGTGAAGGACAGAGGGGTAATATGATCTTGGACCCAGCGTGGGTGAATGGGGTGTTCAGGGAATTTTATAGTAAGCTGTACGAGTCGGGACCCCCAGCTGGGGTGGAGGAGATGAGGCGGTTTTTGGAAGGACAGGAGTTTCCGAGGGTGGACAGAGAGTTGGTGGAGGGCCTGGGAGCCCCGATCGGACTCTTTGAAGTAGTGGAGGCTATGCAGTCGGGCAGGGCCCCGGGGCCGGATGGCTACCCAGTGGAATTCTACAAGAAGTTTTCTGGTGTGCTGGGGCCGTTGCTGGTAAGGGCGTTTAATGAGGCAAGGGAGCAAAGTGTCCTTCCCCCAACAATGGCACAGGCTTCGATTCCTCTGATTTTGAAGCAGGAGAAGGCCCCAGAACAATGTGGGTCATAACAGGCCAAGCTTCCAGTTGAATGTAGATGCCAAATTGTTGGCCATGGTTTTGGCCTCGAGAATAGAGGATTGTGTGTCAGGGTGATAGGGGATTTGTCAAAGGGAGGCAGTTAACCTCCAACGTTAGAAGGCTCTTGAATGTTATCATGATGCCCTCCGAGGGTAGGGAGGTGGAGGTAGTGGTCGCTATGGACGCGGAGAAGGCCTTCAACCGGATGGAGTGGGATTTTCTGTGGGAGGTCTTGGGGCGGTTTAGATTTGGGCAGGGCTTTGTAGACTGGGTCTGGTTGCTGTACCAGGCACCGGTGGCGAGTGTGCAGCCGACCCAAGTGAGCTCAGATTATTTCAGACTGCACCGGGGGAAGTGTCAGGGATGTCCATCTTCCCCACTGCTGTTTGCCTTGGCTCTCGAACTGTGGGTGCTGAGAGTGTCAAAGGACTGGATGGGGTTAGTCCAGGGGGGTGGGGTGGAAGCACAGGGTCTCGTTATATGCGGATGACCTACTCCTGTATATTTCTGACCCATTGGGGGGGAATGGAAGAGATGCGAATCCTAGGGGAATTTGGCCGGTTTTCAGGGTATAAATTGAATATGGGCAAGGGTAAGGTCTTTGTGCTCCAGGCAAGGGGACAGGAGAGGAGGTTGGGAGAGATGCCGTTTAAAGTGGTGGGAGGGAGTTTCCGTTATTTGGGAATTCAGGTGGCACGGGGATGGGAGCAGTTACATAAATTAAATCTGGCCCGGTTGGTTGAGCAGATGAAGGAGGACTTGCGTAGGTGGGATATGCTCCTGCTGTCACTGGCAGGGAGGGTGCAGCCCGTAAAGATGATGGTTCTCCTGAGATTTTTGTTTCTATTCCAGTGTCTCCCTACTTCTATCCCAAAAGCTTTTTTTAAGAGGGTCAATGCGGTGATCTCTGGTTTCGTATGGGTGGGTAAAACCCCATGCGTAAAGAAGGTGCTGTTGGAACGGGGCCGAGGAAGTGGGGGGGGGGGGGGGGGGGCCGAGTCTGGCCCTACTGAAATTTAGAAACTTATTATTGGGCAGCAAATATAGTCATGATCAGGTAGTGGGGGAGGGGTTGGTGTGGGAGTGGGTGGAGGCGGCATGTAGGGGCACAAGTTTAGTGGCATTGGTAATGGCACCTCTGCCATTCTCGCCAGCTTGGTACTCCACAAGCCCGGTGGTAGTGGCAGCTCTGAAGGTATGGGGACAGTGGCGGAAGCATATGGGACTGGAGGGAGCGTTGATGTGGGCTCCAATATCTGGGAACCACCGGTTTCTGCCGGGGAGGCTAGATAGAGGGTTTCGGAGGTGGCAGAGTGCTGGGTTTGTGTGATTGGAGGACCTGTTTATTGATGGGAGCTTTCGTGGTTTGGAGGATTTGGAGGGGGAGTTTGAACTGCCGGGAGGGAATGGGTTTCGTTATCTGCAGGTTTCTACCTTTCCGCTTCTACCGCCCCAGGGGGTACAGGATAAGGTAGTTTCAAAATGGGGGTGGGGAGGGGAGGTCTTGGAAATTTATAAAGAGCTCATGGAGGGAGGGAACCCAGATAGAGGAGGTAAACGTAAGTGGGAAGATGAGTTGGGCTAGAAACTAGAGGCAGGTCTGTGGGAGGATGCTCTGTGTAGAGCATCCTCATCATGTGCCAGGCTCAGCCTGATACAATTTAAGGTGGTTCACTGGGCACACATGACTGTAGCTCGGATGAGCAGATTTTTTGAAGGTTGGAGGACAAGTATGGGCGAAGTGCGGGAGGGCCCGCAATCCATGTCCACGTGTTTTGGGCATGTCCGAAGCTTAGGGGATTTTGGCAGGGATTTGCTGATGTCATGTCCACTGTACTAAAATAAAAGGGTGGCGCCAAGTCCAGAGGTAGCAATTTTTGAAGTGTCGGAAGACCCGGGAGTCCAGGGGGCGAGAGAGGCTGATGTTTTGGCCTTTGCCTCACTGGTAGCCCAATGACGGTAGCCCAGTGATGGATCTTATTGGCGTGGAGGGACTCGGAGCCCCCGGAATCGGGGGTGTGTTAGTGACATGGCCGGATTTCTCCGACTTGAGAAGATCAAGTTCGCCCTAAGAGGATCAATGTTATGGTTCAGCTGGAGGTGGCAGCCGTTTCTCGACTTCTTCGGAGAAAATTAAACTGTTAGCAGATACAATAAGGGGAGGCGGGATAGTTTAGGCGGGATCAGTAAGTGGAGGAGCAGTTACTGAGTTATGTTTACAATTGAAATTGTTGTTATAAAATCATAAATGCCTTAATAAAATGTTTTTTTTTTTAAAAGTATGTTCAAGGCTAAGACAAAGATTTTTAATCAGTAAGGGAATCGAGGGTTATGGGGATAAGGCGGGAAAGTGGAACAAAGAACAAAACAGCACAGGAACAGGACCTTCGACCCTCCAAGCCTGTACCAGTCATGATACCACCCTTGGCCAAAGCCCGTAGCACTTTCTAGTACCGTATCCCTCTATACCCATCCTATCCTTGTATTTGTCGAGATACCTTTTGAAAGCCGTTAATGTATCTGCTTCCGCAATCACCCCTGGCAGCGCGCATTCGAGGCACTCGCCACCCTCTGTTTTAAAAGAAAAAACCTCCCTCGCACATCATCTCTACACTTTGCCCAATGGACCTTAAACCTATGCCCCCTAGTGTCTGACCCCTCCACTCTGGGAAAGAGTGCCTGCCCATCCACTCAATCCATGCCTCTCAATATTGTAGAGCTCTATCACATTGTCCCTCAACCTCTGTCATTCTAATGAAAACAGTCCAAGTCTATTCAACCTCTCCGCATAGCTAACACCCTCCAGACCAGGCAACATCCTGGTAAACCTCCATTGCACCCTCTCCAAAGCCTCCATGGAGTTGAGGATTAAATGATCAGTCATGATCTCATTGAATGGCGTAGCAGACTCGATGGGCCAAATGGACTGGTTCTCCTACATCTTTTGGCCTTATGGTCATCTCTCTCCTGTTTCTCACCCTCCAAATACCTTCCATGCAGCAGCGGATGATAACACACCAGCTTCTGCCCAACCTGGGTCCCAGGCCAGCTTCTGCCCTACCTGGCTCCCAGGTGCTTTACTCATGCATTTAACGTGACGTGGGGGACAGTGGCAGAGATGGCTCAGTCCCTTAATGGAAACCAAACAAGCTGGATTAATTAGACTCCAGTTGGAGAGTCAGGCCCTGGTGTCAAAATTCGGAGCCCCCAACCCCATTACGTTACCGGTTTAGATTGTGTCAAACCTGTTGGACTTCGTGTTGTAAGACTTCTTACTGTGTCATGTAACAACAGTTCTGTGAATGCAGCAAAAAACCCAAAGCCCCAGAGATCTGACTCTGAATCTTTCATACTGCAAATGTAAACAGTATGCCAGCAAGTGCAATAAAGACCTGTTGGTGAAATCGTTGCTGCACAAAATGAATTTTGGCATCTGTAAAATCATGTTACATTCTTTGTTTGTGGACAAATGTGAGTATTTTGCAGAGATCCTTGTGAATTGTAAGCTCCTGTACAGGAACTTTCCATCTGTAACTTGAGTTATCCAAGTCAGGCTGGTCATTATTGCTGAATTACGAAAACCTTGTCGGTGTCTTCACAGAATGAAAACCAAGTCTTGGAGTATCTTTGCTGTACAAATGATGCCTGCGTAACAGTGCCCAAAAAACACACACTCCGTTTGGGAGCGGTGATTGAGGGCCAACCATTCCATTCTAATGTTGGACTGGGACTTGATACATTCCATTTTCAAACAACACAGGAAATATTTTTCATTCCATTTTTGCAGTTGAGGTTTGAGAGTTCACACTGAGCTGGGAAGTTGTAATTTTCCTATGAAAACAGACATTCTGTGCAGTATATTCCTTTCTTTGGTTCAGGAAATGTACTCTGTTTACAACTGACCTGCGTTCAGTGTTTCTGCAGCTATTGTATCAATCGATTGAGATTTCCCAATTGGCTGAGTATTGAAGGGCTGCCAGTGCTCGTGGAGCTCGCCTTCCAACAAGAGTCCATGCTGGAGGATAGGAGGGAGGAAGACTAGAAGCCTGAGACTATTGATGTGCTGCTAAAGGTCAGCGCGCCATCAGTGTTTGGTCATTGCTAGATTAGAATCATAGAATCCCTCAGGGGCAATTTAGCACAGCCAATTCACCTAACCCGCACATCTTTGGACTGTGGGAGGAAATCAGAGCACCCGGAGGAAACCCACTCAGACACGGGGAGAAACTGACACCCAAGGTCGGAATCGAACCTGGGCCCATTGTGCTGAGGCAGCAGTGCAAACCACTGTGCCGTAGTGCTGCCCATGTAGTAAATGTTAGTAAATATTTAATGTGGTTACATGTGCTGACCATGTGTCTCCTGGCACAGACACTGTCAATGAAATATCTGCCTTCACATGGTACGGAAGATGTTTGAAATCAATTCCTGTTTTACAGATTGGTTTTGACTTTTGAAAGCCGTTAATGTATCTGCTTCCACAATCTGTAAAAACCCCCCCACTAAAGCACCACTGGAATTGTACAAAGGAATATTGCATTAATCACTGAATTTGAGCAGTAAACAGTGAACTCTCTGGCTTCCAACCTCCACCTCACAAAAAAAACACCTACAGCCCAATAAAATGGAACTTCCAGGGCTTTTCAGTGGGTATTTATTAGACGGCCATATTGGTTGAAGTCACATATAGGTCATTAAACACTTGTTTATTAATTGTAAAAAAAAAAGAAATTGGAAATGGAGAACTAAGACTATTTGATCTGGTGGGCCAACTGAAGGTAGGTAATGAAACCTCCAGGAATAACACAGTTGGACAGTTGGCATCCCTAATGCCATGTCATAGGTGTGTTGGGTACTGGTGATGTACTCTGCTGCTGTACAATGGCACATATAGGAGCAAAGGATGTAGGAAGAGAAGGCTATTCAGCCTGTTGAGTCTGCTCCGCCATTCAATAAGATTACAGCTGATCTAACTGTGGTCTCAGCTCCCCTTCCTGCCTGCCTCCCTATAATAAGAACTTAAGAACATAAGAACTAGGAGCAGGAGTAGGCCATCTGGCCCCTCAAGCCTGCTCCACCATTCACTGAGATCATGGCTAATCTTTTGTGGACTCAGCTCCACTTTCCGGCCCGAACACCATAACCCTTAATCCCTTTATTCTTCAAAAAACTATCTATCTTTATCTTAAAAACATTTAATGAAGGAGCCTCTACTGCTTCACTGGGCAAGGAATTCCATAGATTCACAACCCTTTGGGTGAAGAAGTTTCTCCTAAACTCAGTCCTAAATCTACTTCTCCTTATTTTGAGGCTATGCCCCCTAGTTCTGCTTTCACCCGCCAGTGGAAACAACTTGCCTGCATCTATCCTGTCTATTCCCTTCATAATCTTATGTTTCTATAAGATCCCCCCTCATCCTTCTAAATTCCAACGAGTACAGTCCCAGTCTACTTAACCTCTCCTCGTAATCCAACCCCTTCAGATCTGGGATTAACCTAGTGAATCTCCTCTGCACACCCTCCAGTGCCAGTACGTCCTTTCTCAAGTAAGGAGACCAAAACTGAACACAATACTCCAGGTGTGGCCTCACTAACACCTTATACAATTGCAGTACTGGACTCCCTTGTCTATTATAAATCTGTCCAACTCTGATTTGAATAAATTCAATGACCCAGCCTCCACTGTTTACTGGGAAGAGAATTCCACAGACTAACGACCCTCTGAGAGAAACAAATTCTCCTCAACTCCATCTTAATCGGTAGACCCCTTATTAAACTGTGACCCCTAGTTCTAGCACCACCCACAACTGGAAACATCTGCCTGGTATCCACCCTATCAAGTCTCATCGGGATCTTGTCATTCAATTCATGTTTCTATTTTTATTTAAAAATATTTAAATATTAAAATTATTTCAAAAATGTGAATAAATTTCCAATTGATCACCTCTTTCTGTGAAGCAATGTGTTTACCACGATTGTTGCCTTTATCAAAGTGGACCCTTTTCGATGAAGTTCTAAGGAAAGGTGTATTGGAGTATGTTTCTGTGGGGACAGATTGGCAGAGCCCAGCTGACCTTTGGGAAGCCCGAGAATAGTACAGAAGTGCTGAGTTACCAGCCAGTGAAAATACTCCCTTGTGTTCTGGGTGTAGTTCTTTCAGATACTGGCGGACATGTAGGGTATTATCAGAATTTTCTGTTCCTTCAATTCCTGTAATTAATTGTTTTACCTGCAGCACTCGGGGCATCGACCTTATAAAAGGAGCACTCGGGGCATGCTTAATCAGCCAAACACGCCACCTTTACCAGAAATCCTACTGAAATCTTTGTTTGTATCTCATTGAGCTTGCTGTAGATAACAATCTGGTGGTTATGGCCTTGCTTGGAGGATTGAGAGTATGAGAAACAGTAACAGGTGTAGGCCACACAACTCTATGAATCTTCTTCGCCATTCCATAAAAATCATTGATGAAACTCTACATCATGAATCTTCTTCGCCATTCCATAAAATCATTGGTGAAACTCTACATCAGTTCCACTTTCCTGATCTATCCTCATATCCCTCGATTCCCGCAAGAGCCCAAAAATCTACCAACCTCAGTCTTGAAAATGCTTTACGAGCATGTGCCTGGGGTAGAGAATACCAAAGATTCAAAATCCTTTGAACAAAGAACAATACAGCACAAGAACAGGCCCTTCGGCCCTCCAAGCCTGTGCTGATCACGTACCCTATCCAGACCAACTGCCTACATCCTTCTATACCTGTCTGTTCATGTGTCTATCCAGATGAGTCTTAAAGGTTGCTAATGTATCTGCCTCAACGACCTCACTTGGCAGTGCATTCCAGGCCACCACCACCATCTGTGTAAGAACCGAACCTATCTCCCCTCACCTTGAACTTGTGCCCTTTGTAATTGTCATTTCCACCCAGGGAAGAACCCTCCAACTGTTCGCCCTATCTACACCCCTCATAATTTATAAACTTATATCAAGTCGCCCCTCAGCCTCTGTCTCTCTAGGGAGAACCATCCTAGTTTATTCAATCTCTCCTCATAGCTGATACCCTCCATACCGGGCAACATTCTGGTAAATCTTTTCTGTACTCTCTCCAATGCCTCCATGACCTTCTGGTAGTGTGGTGACCAGAATTGGACACAGTATTCCAAATGTGGCCTAACCAACGTTCTATATAACTAATGTAGTTTGCGAGCTTTTATACTCTTCTGCTGAAGGCAAGCATGCCATATTCTTTCTTTTTTTAAAATATATTTTATTCAAGATTTTTTGGCCAAACAAAACAGTACATGGTTTTTCTTTTAAACAACAATAAAGCAATATAAATAACAGTGGCCAGTTTTAACAAGTAAATAAATAATATATAAACAGAAACAAAAACAAAACTAAATGGCAACTGCCTTGTCAAAAATAGTTACTCTCCAAAAATACAATCCAACAGTCCAATATACATTACCTATAACAATTGTCTATACATATACAATGACATCCCTAAGAGCCCGTCCGGATCTCCCCCCCCCTCCCCCCTGGGTTGCTGCTGTTGTCTTTCTTTCTTTTCATTCCCTCTATCGTTCTGTGAGGTAGTTGACGAACGGTTGCCACCGCCTGGTGAACCCTTGAGCCGAACCCCTTAATACGAACTTGATCTGTTCTAACTTTATAAACCCTGCCATGTCGTTTATCCAGGTCTCCACGCCCGGGGGTTTGGCTTCCTTCCACATAAGCAATATCCTGCGCCGGGCTACTAGGGACACAAAGGCCAAAACATCAGCCTCTCTCGCCTCCTGCACTCCCGGCTCTTCTGCAACCCCGAATATAGCCAACCCCCAGCTTGGCTCGACCTGGACCCCCACCATCTTCAAAAGCACGTTCGCCACCCCCACCCAGAACCCCTGTAATGCCGGACATGACCAGAACATGTGGGTGTGATTCGCTGGGCTTCTCGAGCATCTCCCACACCTATCCTCTACCCCGAAAAATTTACTGAGCCGTGCTCCAGTCATATGCGCCCTGTGTAGAACCTTGAATTGTATCAGGCTTAGCCTGGCACACTAGGACGACGGGTTTACCCTACGTAGGGCATCTGCCCACAGCCCCTCCTCAATCTCCTCCCCCAGCTCCTCTTCCCATTTCCCTTTCAGCTCATCTACCATGATCTCCCTCTCGTCCCTCATTTCCCTGTATATGTCCGACACCTTACCATCCCCCGCCCATGTCTCTGAGATCACTCTATCCTGCACCTCATGCGTCGGGAGCTGCGGGAATTCCCTCACCTGTTGCCTCGCAAAAGCCCTCAGTTGCATATACCGGAATGCATTCCCTTGGGGCAACCCATATTTTTCCGTCAGCGCTCCCAGACTCGCAAACGTCCCATCTACGAACAGATCTCTCAATTGTACTACCCCAGCTCTTTGCCATGCTCCAAATCCCCCATCCATTCTCCCCGGAACACACCTATGGTTATTTCTTATCGGGGACTGCACCGAGGCTCCCGTCCTTCCCCTATGCCGTCTCCACTGCCCCCAAATTTTTAATGTTGCCACCACCACCGGGCTTGTAGTGTATTTCTTCGGTGAAAACGTCAACGGTGCCGTCACCATGGCTTGTAGGCTAGTCCCCTTGCAGGACGCCCTCTCTCATCTCTTCCACGCCGCTCCCTCCCCTTCTCCCATCCACTTACACACCATTGAAATATTGGCGGCCCAGTAATAATCATTTAGGCTCGGTAGTGCCAACCCCCCCCTATCCCTACTACGCTGCAAGAACCCCCTCCTCACTCTCGGGGTCTTCCCGGCCCACACAAAACTCATAATGCTTTTCTCAATTCTCTTAAAAAAAGCCTTCGTGACCATCACCGGGAGGCACTGAAACACAAAGAGGAATCTCGGGAGAACCACCATTTTAACCGCCTGCACCCTACCCGCCAGTGACAGGGACACCATGTCCCATCTCTTGAAGTCCTCCTCCATCTGTTCCACCAATCGTGTTAAATTAAGCCGGTGCAAGGTTCCCCAATTCTTGGCTATCTGAATCCCCAAGTATCGGAAGTCTCTTGTTACCTTCCTCAGCGGTAAATCCTCTATTTCCCTGCTCTGCTCCCCCGGATGCACCACAAACAACTCACTTTTCCCCATGTTCAATTTATACCCCGAAAAATCCCCAAACTCCCCAAGTATCCGCATTATCTCTGGCATCCCCTCCACCGGGTCCGCCACATACAACAACAAATCATCCGCATACAGAGATACCCGGTGTTCTTCTCTTCCCCTAAACACTCCCCTCCACTTCCTGGAACCCCTCAGTGCCATGGCCAGGGGCTCAATCGCCAGTGCAAACAATAACGGAGACAGGGGACATCCCTGCCTCGTCCCTCTGTAAAGCCGGAAATAATCAGACCCCCGTCCATTCGTAACCACACTCTCCATCGGTGCCCTATACAGCAGCTGTACCCATCCGATATATCCATCTCCGAAGCCAAATCTCCTCAGCACCTCCCACAGATAATCCCACTCCACTCAATCAAATGCTTTCTCGGCATCCATCGCCACCACTATCTCCGCTTCCCCCTCTGGCGGGGGCGTCATCATTACCCCTAGCAACCTCCGTATGTTCGTGTTCAGCTGTCTCCCCTTCACAAACCCAGTCTGGTCCTCATGTACCACCCCCGGGACACAGTCCTCTATCCTCGTCGCCATTACCTTGGCCAGAATCTTAGCATCCACATTTAAAAGAGAAATGGGTCTATAGGACCTGCATTGCAGCGGGTCTTTTTCCTTCTTTAGGAGGAGCGATATCTTTGCCTCTGACATAGTCGGGGGCAACTGCCCCCTTTCCCTAGCCTCATTAAAGGTTCTCGTCAGAAGCGGGGCCAGCAAGTCCATTCAACGCCTCCCAGACCACTCCCATCTGAACCTCCCCATTGTCATTAAGCTCCAAGTACCTTTCAATACACCCCCTCACCCTTAAACATATCCCCTCATCTGCCAATAGTCCCATGTCCATTCTCCAGGGTGGGTGCTGTTCTTTTTCCTCCCCTATCTCCAGGTCCACCCAATGTGGAGCGTGGTCCGAGATAGCTATTGCCGTGTACTCCGTCCCTGTCACCTTCGGGATCAGCGCCCTTCCCAATACAAAAAAGTCTATCCGTGAATATACTTTATGGACATAGGAGAAAAACGAGAACTCCTTACTCCTAGGCCTGCTAAATCTCCAGGGGTCTACTCCTCCCATCTGCTCCATAAAGTCCTTGAGCACCCTAGCTGCAGCCGGCCTCCTCCCGGCCCTGGACCTCGATCTGTCCAGCCCTGGGTCCAGCACCGTATTAAAGTCTCCCCCCATTACCAACTTTCCCGCCTCTAGGTCTGGGATACGTCCCAACATTCGCCTCATAAAATTGGCATCATCCCAGTTCGGGGCATATACGTTCACTAGAACCACCGCCTCCCCTTGCAATCTGCCACTCACCATCACGTATCTACCCCCGCTATCCGCCACTATGGTCTTTGCCTCAAACAGTACCCATTTCCCCACTAATATAGCCACCCCCCTGTTCTTTGCGTCTAACCCCGAATGAAATACCTGCCCCACCCATCCTTTGCGTAGTCTGACCTGGTCTATCAGTTTCAAATGCGTCTCCTGCAACATAACCACATCTGCCTTTAATTTCTTTAGGTGTGCGAGTACCCGTGCCCTTTTAATCGGCCCGTTCAGCCCTCTCACGTTCCACGTGATCAGCCGGGTTGGGGGGCTCTTTACCGCCCCCCCCCCTTGTCGACTAGCCATCCCCTTTTTGAATCCAGCTCCTCACCCGGTTCCCACGTAGCCGTATCTTCCCCGACGGCGCCCTCCCGCCTCGACCACCCCACCCCGTACCAGCTCCCCCTTCTCCCAGCAGCAGCAACCCAGTTAACCCCCCCCCGTCCCGCTAGATCCTCTTCTAGCGTATTTGCACCCCCCATGTTGCTCCCAGAAGTCAACAAACTCTGGCTGACCTCGGCTTCCGCCCGTGACCTCGGCCCCCGCTGTGCGAGGCCCCCTCCTTCCTGCTTCCCTGTTCCCGCCATGATTACCATAGCGCGGGAACAAAGCCCGCGTTTCCCACTTGGCCCCACCCCTAATGGCCGGCACCCACAATTCCTCATCCTTCCCCCCCCCCCCCCCCCTCCTCCCTCCCCCACGACACGGGGAAGAGAGAAAAGTTACTGGGTCGCAAGATTAACAACTTGAGAAATCATCCCTTCCCCCTTTTTCCCCCCCTTCACCCCACGTAATCACACCACCACTTTGTCCCAAACGTTCTTTTTCTGGCCCGCCTATTCCAGCTGCTCCTCCACAATAAATGTCCACGCCTCTTCTGCCGTCTCAAAGTAGTGGTGCTTCCCTTGGTGTGTGACCCACAGTCTTACCGGTTGCAGCATTCCAAATTTGACCTTCCTTTTGTGAAGCACCGCCTTGGCCCGATTAAAGCTTGCCCTCCTTCTCGCCACCTCCGCACTCCAATCTTGATATACGCGGATCACCGCGTTCTCCCACCTACTGTTCCGAGTTTTCTTCGCCCATCTGAGGACCATCTCTCTGTCATTATATCGGAGAAATCTCACCACTATGGCTCGAGGTATTTCTCCAGCCCTCGGTCTTCGCGTCATAACTCGATAAGCTCCCTCCACCTCCAATGGGCCCGTCGGGGCCTCCGATCCCATTAACGAGTGAAGCATCGTGCTCACATATGTCCCAACGTCCGCCCCCTCTGCACCTTCGGGAAGACCAAGAATCCTTAAATTCTTCCTCCTCGCATTATTCTCCAACACCTCCAGCCTTTCCACACACCTTTTGTGTTGTGCCTCGTGCATCTCTGTCTTCACCACCAGGCCCTGTATTTCGTCTTCATTATCAGCGGCCTTTGCCTTCACGACCCGAAGCTCCTGCTCCTGGGTCTTTTGTTCCTCCTTTAGCCCTTCAATCGCCTGTAATATCGGGGCCAACAGCTCCTTCTTCATCTCCCTTTTTAAGTTCTTCCACACAGCGCCGCAGGAACTCTTGTTGGTCAGGGCCCCATACTAGACGGCCACCTTCCGACGCCATCTTGCTTTGTGCTTGCTTTCCTTGCCGCTGCTCTAGAGGGTCCTCCGCAATCCGGCCACCTTCCTCTCCTTTTTCCATCTGTGTCCAGGGGGAATTCCCTTCTGGTTTACCGCACAGTGTTTTTAGCTGTTAAAATTGCTGTTGGGGCTCCTACTAAGAGCCCAAAAGTCCGTTCCACCGGGAGCTGCCGAAACGTGCGACTTAGCTGGTCATCGCCGCACCCGGAAGTCCCCATATTCTTTCTTTACCACCATCTCCACCTGTGCTGCCACTTTTAAGGATCTGTGGATTTCTCCGCATCTCACTCTTAAGTGGTTGATTCTTTCTCCTCAGACTGTGATTCCTAGTTCTAGGCACATTGGCTCGGGAAACAGTCCTGCAGAGTCTACATTATGAAGCCCCTTCCTAATTCTATATACTTCAATGAGATTGCTTGTCATTTTTATAAATTGCAGACAATATAAGCCAATTTTGCAACCTTGCTCCTCCATTGGACTATCCTGTCATCTCTAGTAAACTCCCTCTGAGGCAGGCATATCCTTGGGTAAGGAGATCAAAGATATGCCTGCTGGAGGTTGAGTGTCGGTTATAAATAAATTGCTGTCTGCAGATCAGATTGCAGGCAAGGCCTGGGCTGATGGCTGAAATTACAATTTATTCTCAAAAGCAAATATATACCCCAGATTCAAATATAAGGCAAATATGGGGAATATATTTGCTTTTTTTTAACCTTTCAAGGGATGTGGGCGTTGCTGACAAGACTAGCTTTTGTTGCCCATCCTTGCTTGCTCGGCCATTGCAGAGGGCAGTTAAAAATCAGCCACATTGCTGTGGGTCTGGAGTCACATGTAGGCCAGACGAAGTAAGGACAGCAGATCTCCTTCCCTAAGTTCCCATTAGTGAACCAGATGAATTATTATGACAATCGACAGTTTCATATTTGGCAACTCTAATGCCATGTCAAAGGTGTGTTGGGTACTAGTAAAGTAATCTGCCTCCTGCACCATAATAGTACCATTACTGAGGCCAGCTTTCAATTCCGCTTTTATTAATTGAATTTAAATTCCACCAGTTGTTGTGGTGAGATTTGAACCCGTGATCCACAGCATTTTGTTTAGTTTGATAACATTCCTGTGAAGCGCCTTGCCGTGGTTTACTCTGAGGAAGTCACTTTATAAATGAGCATTTATATATAAAAGATTATATATTAAAGTAGGACTTGTGGCTCGAGAGACTACCTGGGCCTCTGGATTACCAGTCCTGTGACATTACCACTAAACTACCATCTCCACTAGCTTGTTGAAAAAAATGCAAAGTCCCCGTGTCACTGGCTCCACTCAGTTGGATGATGTGGTAGAAAGTTGGTTAACATTTTTTTTTACAGCTGCTATTGTAATATTGGAATCACAGCAGCCAGCTCCACAAACAGCAATGTGATAATTACCAGATAATCTCTTTTTTGATTGAGGGATAAATATTGATCACAATACCAGGGAGAACTCCGCAGCTCCTCTTCAAAATAGTGCTTCATAGGATCTTTTAGAACCACCACAGCAAATAGATGGGGCCTTGTGTTTTAAAAAAAATATTTTTATTCAAATTTTTTACATATTTTCAACCAAACCCCGCCTTACAGAAATAAGAAAAAACAAGGAACACATCTTATAGCTATGTCACGTATTCCCCCAAAAAACAAGTCCCCCATTAAACGATAATAAACACAGTAGGAAACACACAGTCTCTCTCTCCCCCCCCCCCCCCCCCCCCCCCCCCTGGGGTTGTTGCTGCTGCTGCCCACCTCCTAACGCTCTGCTAGAAAGTCTAGGAACGGTTGCCACCGCCTGAAGAACCCTTGCACAGAGCCTCTTAAGGCAAATTTCACCCTCTCCAGTTTAATGAACCCTGCCATGTCGCTGATTCAGGCTTCCACGCTTGCAGGCCTCGCCTCCTTCCACTGTAGCAGAATCCTCTGCCGGGCTACCAGGGACGCAAAGGCCAGAATACCGGCCTCTTTCGCCTCCTGCACTCCCGGCTCATCCGATACCCCAAATAGTGCGAGCCCCCAACTCGCTTAACCTGGGTGTTTACCACCTTAGACACCATCCTCGCAACGCCCCTCCAGAACCCATCCAGCGCTGGGCATACCCAGAACATGTGGCCGTTATTTGCTGGGCTCCCCGAACACTTCACACACCTGTCCTCTACTCCAAAAAACCGACTCAACCTTGCCCCAGTTATGTGCGCCCTGTGCAGAACCTTAAATTGTATCAGACTAAGCCTGGCGCCAGAGGAGGAAGAATTTACCCTACCCAGGGCGTCTGCCCACGTACCCTCATCTATCTACTCCCCCAGCTCCTCCTCCCATTTACCTTTCTGCTCCTCCACCGAGGCCTCCTCTTCCTCCTGCACCTCCTGGTAGATCGCCGAGGCCTTGCCTCCTCCAACCCACACCCCCAAGATCACCCTATCCTGTATCCTACATGCTGGCAGCAGCGGGAACTCCCTCACCTGCCGTCTTACAAACGTCCTTACCTGCATGTACCTGAAGGCATTTCCAGGGGGGAGCCCAAATTTTTCCTCCGGCGCCCCAAGGCTCGCAAACGTCCCATCTATAAACGGGTCCTCCATCCTTCTAATACCTGCCCTGTGCCAGCTCAGGAACCCCCCCCATCCATTCTCCCCGGGACAAACCGATGGTTCTCTCGGATCGGGGACCACACCGAAGCCTCTGCCTCCCCCTGTGGCGTCTCCACTGCCCCCAAATTTTGAGGGTCGCCGCCAACACTGGACTCGTGGTGTACCTTGTCAGCGGGAGTCGCAATGGTGCCGTCACCAGCGCCCTCAGGCTCGTGCCCACACAGGACGCCATCTCCAGCCTCTTCCATGCCTCCCCCTCCATTACCCACCTGCAGATCATCGCCACATTGGCAGCCCAGTAGTACCCACACAGATTAGGCAACACCAGCCCTCCTCTGTCCCTGCTCCGTTCCAGAAACACCCTTCTCACCTTCGGGGTCTTTTTCGCCCATACAAACCCCATGATGCTCTTGCTCACCCGCTTAAAAAAGGCCTTGGGGATCAGGATGGGGTGGCACCAGAATATAAAAAGGAACCTCAGGAGCACCGTCATCTTCACCGACTGTACCCTACCCGCCAGGGAGAGTAGCAGCATATGCCACCTTTTAAACTCCTCCTCCATCTGCGGACCAGCCTCGTCAAGTTGAGCTTGTGTAGGGCCCCCCAGCTCCTGGCCAGCTGGATCCCTAGGTACCGAAAACTCCTTTCCGCCCTCTTCAGTGGAAGCTCGGCTATCCCCCTCCCCTGTCCCCTGGGTGTACCACGAACAGTGACAGGTCGTCGGCATACAGCGATACCCGGTGTCGTGTCCCCCCCCTCCCCCCGGCGACCAGCCCCCTCCAGTTCCTGGACTCCCTCAGAGCCATCGCCAAAGGCGCAATTGCCAACGCAAATAGGGGGCACTCCTGCCTCGTCCCCCAGTACAGTCAAAAGTATTGAGACCTCCTCCGATTTGTGGCCACAGTCGCTACTGGGGCTTCGTACAGTAACCTAACCCAACTAACGAACCCCTCCCCGAACCCGAACCTCCTCCACACCTCCCACAGGTACCCACACTCCACCCTATCGAAAGTCTTCTCCGCATCCATAGCCGCCACTATCTCCACGTCCCCCTCCACTGCAGGCATTATGACTACATTTAGGAGCCTCCGCACATTGGTGTTTAGCTGCCTTCCCTTCACGAAACCCGTCTGGTCCTCCTGGATCACCCCCGGGACACAGTCCTCAATTCTGGTAGCCAACAACTTCGCATCCACGTTGAGGAGCGAGATTGGCCTATACGACCCACACTGTAAAGGGCCCTTGTCCCGCTTCAAGATCAGCGAGATCAGCGCCCTGGACATCGTCGGGGGTAGGACCCCCCCTCCCTCGCCTCATTGGAAGTCCTCACTAATAGAGGGCCCAACAGGTCCTGTTCAATTCCACCGGGAACCCATCTGGCCCCGGTGCCTTCCCCGCCTGCATACTCCCCAGCCCCTTAACCAGCTCCTCCAGCCCTACCGGTGCCCCAAGCCCCGCCATCTGCCCCTTCTCTACCCTCGGGAACCTCAGCCGGTCCAGAAAACGACACATCCACCCGCCGTTCCCCCCCCCCCCCCCCCCCCCCCCCCTCCGTCGGGGCTCAGACCTATACAGCCCCTCATAGAAGTCTCTAAATACCCCATTTATTCCCACCGCACTCCGCACAGTGTTCCCCCCTTTATCCCTAACTCCCCCAATCTCGCTCGCTGCCTTCCGCTTCCGAAGCTGGTGTGCCAGCATCCGGCTAACCTTCTCCCCGTATTTATACACCGCCCCTTGCGCCTTCCTCCACTGCACCTCCGCCTTCTTGGTAGTCAACAGGTCGAACTCGGCCTGGAGGCTTCGTCGCTCCTTGAGTAGTCCCTTCTCGGGGACCTCTGCATACCTCCTATCCACCCTTAAAACCTCGCCCCACCAATCTCTCCCTCTCTCTCCTCTCCTTCCCCTTTTTGTGGGCCCCAGTGGAGATGAGCTCTCCCCTAATCACCGTCTTCAACGCCTCCCAGACCACCCCCACCTGCACCTCCCCATTATCGTTAACTTCTAGGTATCTATCAATGCACCCCCGGATCCGCCCGCTCACCACCTTATCCGCCAGCAAACCCAACTCCAGGCTCCACAGCGGGCGCTGGTCCCTCTCCTCCCCTAGCTCGAGCTCCAGCCAGTGTGGGGCATGGTCTGAGATGGCTATGGCCGAATACTCCGTGTCCTCCACCCTCTGGATCAGCGCCCTGCTCAAGTCGATGAAATCAACCCGGGAGTAGGCTTTATGGTCGTGGGAAAAGAAAGAGAATTCCCTGGCCCCCGGCCTTTCAAACCTCCATGGGTCCACTCCTCCCATCTGGTCCATAAACCCCCTCAACACCTTGGCCGCCGCCGGCATCTTACCCGTCCTGGACCGAGAGCGGTCCAATGCTGGATCCAATACCGTATTAAAGTTGTTCACACCCCCATTATCAAGTTCCCTGCCTCCAGGTCCGGAATCCAGCCCAACATGCGCAGCATAAATCCAGCATCGTCCCAATTCTGGGCATACACATTCGCCAAGACCACCCGCACCCCCTGCACCTTACCACTCACCATCACGTACCTACTTCCATTATCTGCCACGATGCTCAGTGCCTCAAACGACACCCGCTTCCCCACCAAAATTGCCACCCCTCGATTCTTTGCGTCCAACCCCGAATGGAAAACCTGCCCTACCCACCCCTTTCTCAGCCTAACCTGATCTGCCACCCTCAAATGCGTCTCCTGGAGCATGACCACATCTGCCTTCAGTCGCTTCAGGTGCGCGAACACACGGGCCCTCTTGACCGGCCTGTTCAGGCCTCTCACATTCCAAGTTATCAGCCGGATCAGGGGGCTGCCCACACCCCTCCTGGTGATTAGCCATTTCTCTTTCTAGGCCTGCCACGTGCCCGCACCTCCCGCACTCTCCGTTCCCCCCAGCGGCAGACCCCGCCCCGACTCTCTCTTCAGGCTCCAGCTCCCTTTTGGCCAATGCAGGAGCAACCCAGTTCTTCCCCCCCCCCCCCCCCCCCCTCCCAGCTAGGTCCCCCCCTAGCTGCGTTGCTCCCCCCATAGCACTCCCGAAAGTCAGCTGACTCCTGCTGACCCCGGCCGCTCCCGCCACTCCGTCGACCCCCCCCCCCCCCCACACTGTGACATTCTCTCTCTTTTTCTCCCCCCCCTTCCTGTCCATCAGCGGGCGCTCCTCTCCAGCACCACCCCTCCCCCCCCCCCCCGACCCCGCCCCCTTCCCAAGCGTGGGAAAAAGCCCACGCTTTCCACCAAGCCGTCCCCGCCCCCTCTGGTGCAGCTCCCTTTAGCGGCCTGTTCCTAGCTCCCCCACCTCGGCCCCCCCCCCCCCCATGGGGCCCCCTCTTCCAACGACCGACACCCCACACTCTCACCAAACCATCACTACAAACCATTTCACACTACCCCACCCAGCACCCAAAAAAAACCAGTGCCAAACAGAACAGAACATCCCCCCCCCCCCCCCCCCCCCCCAAAACACAACAATCACATCAATCCCCTCCCAACATCCCCTCGCAACTGACCCTCAATCCGAGTCCAACTTTTCGGCCTGGATAAAGGTCCATGCCTCCTCCGGCATCTCGAAGTAGTGGTGGCGGTCCTTGAAAGTGACCCACAGTCGCGCCGGCTGCAACATTCCAAATTTCACCCCCTTCCGAATCAGAGCCGCCTGAGCCTGATTGTACCCGGCCCTCTTCTTGGCCACCTCTGCACTCCAGTCCTGGTATATCCGGACCTCTGCATTCTCCCACCTGCTGCTCAGCTCCTCCTTTGCCCACCTTAGGACACACTCCCTGTTCACGAAGAGGTGGAATCGCACTAGCACCACCCGCGACAGCTCATTGGGCTTGGTCCTCCTCGCCAGGACTCGGTGGGCCCTCTCCAGCTCCAGGGGCCTCGAGAAGGAGCATCGTGACCACGTATGCTCCAACATCTGACACCTCCACTCCCTCCAGGAGACCCAGAATCTGCAGGTTCTTCCTCCTCGACCGATCCTCCATGTCCTCTAACTTTTCCTGCCATTTTTTATGCACCGCCAGGCCCAGGATCTAGTCCTCGTTCTCCGAGGCCTTTTGCTGCACCTCCTGGATCGCCGCCCCTTGGGCCTTCTGGGTCTCGAGCAGCTCGTCTATCGAAGCCTTCATTGGCTCCAACAGCTCTGCCTTCAATTCCGTGAAGCAGCGCTGGAGAAACTCCTGCTGTTCCTGCGCCCACGCTGCCTGGTCGCCACCCACCGCCATCTTGGTTTTCCTCCCTCGCACTTTTAGCTGCTCCAAAACTACTTTCTTCACCGCTCCACTCCTGGTCCAATCCATACAGTGCTGGGAAAATGTTACTGTCACCTTCCCACACTGGGAACCGTCGAACAAATGCCGCTGGAGGCCCTAAAAAGAGCCCAAAAGTCAATTTCTGGCGGGAGCTGCTGAATGTGCGACTTGGCTCCGCATAGCCGTAACCGGAAGTCCGATGGGGCCTTGTGTTTAATGTCTCAGCTAAAAGATGGCACCTCTGGCAATGTGTCACTCCATTGGTACTGTACTGGGATGTCAGTCTTGATTATATATTAAAGTAGGACTTGTGGCTCAGGGAGAATGTGTCATCCACTGAGCCACTGCTTAGTCAAGTGATGAACAGCAATTCTCATTTATAAAGTGACTTCCTCCGAGTAAACCACGGCAAGGCGCTTCACAGGAGTGTTATCAAACAAAGTAAAATCTGACATCGAGCCACATGAGATATTGGTTCAGGTGACCAAAAGCTCGGTCAAAGAGGTAAGGAGTATCTTTCAAGTAGAGAGATAGGTAGGTGTAGGGAGGAAATTCTGGGTCTTGAGTCCCAGGTAGCTGAAGCCAGTGCCACATCTGATGGAAGGCCAGAATTAGAAGAGTGTGGAGATCTTGGGTGGCTGAGGGGCTGGAGGAGATTGCAAAAATTGGGAGGGGCAAAGGGTTTGAAAGCAAAACCTTAAAAAGAGGCACTCCATAACTGCAAGCCAAAGTTGGTAAGCATGCAGAGGTGTGATGGCTGAACAGAACTTGTGAGCTAGGACATGACCAGCAGAGTTTTGGATGGACATGTATTTTCTGAGGATGGGAAATGTAAGGCCAGCCAGGAGTGCATTGAATGGATATGCTGAGACAGGCGGAGGTGGGTTGTGTTATCGAAACAGAAATATTTGGTCTTGATGTTGGTGCAGATACATGATGACAAGCCCACCTCTGGGTAGAATATGACACCAGGGTTGCAAATATTCTCCAATGATGGTGTCCGGGGGAGGGAGTTGGTGGCCAGGGAGTGATGGGGACTGAAGACCATGGGTGAAATTCTCCCCCCCCCCCCCCCCCCCCCCCCCCCCCCCTCCTTTCCCGGTAGCGTGCTTTCTGACAGTGGAGGCAGCTAGCCATTGGCTGCTGGTGGGATCAACTGGTCCCACCGATGTTGATGGCACTCTACATGGCTCGCCTGTCCCGCCACGAGAAGGTCGCCTTCGGATGGACTGGAAGATCCCCTACTATGGCTTTGGTGTTCCCAATAATCTATAATCTTTATTTAGTTGGACAAAATTTCTGATTGTCCAGCCGGCCAAGCAGTGTGACTGTTTAGAGACAGTGGATGTATGAGAAAAGGTGATGGTGAGGTACAGCTAGGTGCCAATGGTATACATGGTGGAAGCTAATGCTGTGTTTGGATCATGTTGCTCGGGGATAACATGTGGAGAAGAAAGAGGAGAGGGGAAATATAAATCCTTGGGAGAACCAGCGGTTAATGGTGTGCGCGAGGGGGCGGAGAAGCTATTGTAGGTGATACTCTGGCTATAATTAGATAGATAAGAATAGAACCACGACAGAAGCAAAAATCCATTATACAGGAACAGTGGGTAAATAGCAAATTGGAAGCGGTGTTTCCTTTGCAGAACTGATTCCGAGAATCAATTCGTGCTTAAAAAAATATTTTAAAATTGGAAATCCCCAGCGCATTGACATCGAAAGTTGGCTGAAACTGGAAAATTCCCAGTTCAGACCAAAGTTCAGAGCGAGTTGACATCATGAAAATTTGAAATCTGTTTTAGTTTGCCTCGTATCTGTTTGTGATTAGACTAGTCAGATCATCTCTTATTTAGACACGTCTTGGGTTGGCTTTTAAAGGCAAAGGGCATGAATTGTGGGAAAGACTGGAATATTCTTGGCTTCTCACCCTTGAGGTGACAGAGGTGTTTACAGTCAAACGCTTCCTCCAGTCTCGCATGCTTTAAAACCCTGTGCCCTCCAACTCTCTTTGCCTCACCACTGGTGGCCTTGCATCCAGTCTGAGCCCTGGAATTCTCTGGAAATCACATCTCCTCTCATGCCTGAACGGACACCTCTCAGTCGAGGCATAATGAGTTGGCGTTGTTTTATTTCAAAGATCCTCCAGAATCTCTTTGCCAAAGAGCAACAAATGAATCCAAGAGACTTTGCTAATTTTGAACGAGGAGCCGTCAAGTTGTCAGGAACCGATATGCAAGCATCCTGCATTTTACCCAGCTCCTTAAATTCCTCTCCACTTTTTTTGTTGGCCACCCCTCCCAACGTCACCTTTGCCTCAGCATCCCATTTTGTCGGATTACATTTCTGGGGAGTTGTTTCCACTTTATAAGTGCTATGTGAAAGCAAACTGTTGTGCTGTTGTATTTCAGTTTGAACAATTGGAGTCTGATGAGGGGGAACCCCCCATCCAAGAAGAATAAAAGCTTGCATTTCAATAGTGCCTTTCACAAACCTTAAACTGTCATGAGGCCTGTGAAATCCATTTTGAAGTGTAGTCAAAGTTGTAATGCAGAACACATGGCAGGCAAACTGTGCATAGAAGGCTGTCCCTGACAGCCATGATGTAAATGGCCAGGTTAACTGTTGTTGAAGGATAAATATTGGCTCCAGGACACTGGGGAGAACTCCCCTGCTGCTCTCCGAATAAGTGTCATGGAATCTGGAGTCGGATGGCAGAGCGGTCCTCGATTTTAATGTCTCGAAAGGTTTGAGACTAATGAAGGGTTAATTTGGGCCTGATTATGAATGTTCCTCACATGTGGGAAGCACACCGGGAGCATCCTGGAACCATCCAAGAAACACTTCTGTGATGGGACATATTATGTCTTCCTGCATGAGTTGAGTTGAGACGAGCCATGAGCATCCTCCCAAGTTGTGTGTGACAGTGAGCAAACTACAGTGCTGTCCTTAGTTAATGTAAAGATCTAAACACAATCTGCTCTAATGCTTTCCCTATCTTATTGGAATGTTTTCAGGGGCAGGAGGAGAGACAAAGTGAAGTTTTTGATCCCTGTGGAGTACTGAAACTAGTCTGTTATTCGTATCTGGGTCAGGAAAATCTCTTTTCCTCCCTCTCTCTCTAATGCTTGAATTCTATTGGGAGTTGGAGATTTCAGTCAAAACTCTACATTTTCTTTGAAGGATTTTTTTGTTTTCAGCCCTAGCTCAGTGCCGCAAGGTTCAGGGTTCAAGTTCCACTACAGGACTTGGCCACCTAAATCAAAGCTGACGCTGAGGGAGTGCTGCATTGTTGGCAATATCGTCTTTTGGATGAGACGCCAAAGCAGGGCTCTGTCTGCCCCCTCAATGAGGTTTAATAAAAATCCCATGGCACTCTGTTGAAGGAGAACCAGGGTGTCCTGCCAATATTAATAATCTTTATTGTCACAAGTAGGCTTACATTAACACTGCAGTGAAGTTACTGTGAAAAGCCCCTAGTCGCCACATTCCGGCACCGGGACTTGTGGGAGGAAACCGGAGCACCACGGAGCAAACCCACGCAGACACTGGAAGAACCTGCAGACTCCGCACAGTGACCCAAGTGGGGAATCGAACCTGGGACCCTGGCGCTGTGAAGCCAATAGTGCTAACCACTGTGCTACCATGCCACCCGTTTATCCCTCCATCAACAGCGCGCACAAGGCTGAGTTAGTTGGGGATTTCTGATTAGCCAGGGAGTCAAAGGGGGGGGGGGGGGCACAGGAAAGTGTTGTTGAGGCCACGATGACCTTATCATGGTGGAGCAGGCGCGAGGGGCTGAATGGCTGACTCCTAATTCTTGTCTTCTAAAAAAATTTATCTGGTCATGATCAATTGCTATTTGTGGGAGCTTGCTGTGCACAAAGTAGCTGCAACATTTCCTATATTGATTGTAAAGCACTTTGAGATGTCCAGTGGCCATGAAAGGTGCTATATAAGTGCAATTTATTTTCTGATCCCATTTGTGAGCAACGGTTTAAAAATGATATTGGAAGGAGAACCCCTTCGCGGGTGGAATCCCATGTTGATGCATGTGAGGGGATACATTTTGCTAAAAAAGTGAAAAGTAAATTACTGTTAATGGAAATGGGAGCAGAGGGATTGGGGCGGGGGTGGTGGTCAAGTTTGCAGGATATTGAAGGCAGCATCTTTGGGGCATTGAGACCTTTTTAAAAAAATAAAATAATTAAATTTTAGGTTTATAAAACACCAGATAATAAAGGGTCATATGTGATTGATAATTGTATTTGCTAACACTCCTGTGAACTACCTTGTAACATTTTTACTTGTTTCATTGTATCGTAACGAATCCACATTGTGATCTATAACTATTCTTGCATTACAGCCGTGACTTTACTCCAAAAGTACTTTATTGGCAGCAAAGCACTTTGAGGTGGCACATTTTTTTTTTCAAATAATGTTCAGTCAGTCCTGTGAAGTGTTGGGGCTGCATACTACAGGAAAGGCATTGATTTCTGTGTCCTGCATGTGTCAAAAGAGCACAAGTTCGCTCCCTTTGACTTCCATCATTCGCACTGCTTCACCAGTCGACTCTGAGATTGGTGCTCTACCCCCACTTTCTCGCAACAAGTGCCAAGAAATTGCTGGATTTGCACCATTAATACAAATGAATCCTGCCGCAGCCATTTAAGGGCTGTCACTGCACATCACAATTAATGATATGATTGGTCAACCTTGGGGGGCCCAGAAAGGGAACAATTGAAATTTGGGCTCTTATTCCCACAGGTAGCAAATTGGTCTGGAAATACAAATTGAACTTTCTTACTGTCTTTTTCTCTCTGTCTCGTCTCTCTCTCGCACGCTTTTTGCTCCTGTCTCATTTCTGATTTGACTCTAACTTGCCCAATTTTCTCTTCCATTATTCTTCTTTTCTTCCCTATCCTTAAATATTATTCGACCTGACGTTCAGGAGGTCCCAGATGCCCTGTTGCCTCCACCGTGCCTTTATCAGCTCACACCCATCCCAAGTTACAACACAAAAGTAATGCAACCGGAAAGATGAGATGGACAGAGTTTAAATCTCCGCACTCACCAATAGATTCCCCCAAATCAGGAATTTCTGGGCCATTTGTTGCAATAGAGCTGAATTTCCTCGGCCTTGGTCGCAGCCCAGGCTTCTTGGCTGTCTGATTTTTCTCTAATTGCAATATGATCAGCCATGGTCGTAATAAATGGCGGAGAAGGCTCGAAGGGCCAAAAGGCATCTTCCGGCTCCTATCTTCTAATGTATCTATGTATGAATCAGTTGTTAGAGAGCCAACACCCAAGGTCACTTCCCAGAAGCAGGGCAGTCCTGAACATGTCTGGGCAAATACATCCAGCCATTGAACTATTGTTGAGACCAGGTGTTTGTAGTCACCTGATAAACACCTGGCACTTTTTTTTTTAAGGGTGCAGTTATGTACAGAGCACAAAGGCTATGACCTGAAATTTTGTGCTGATCTATTTGTGACTGTGTAAAATACCTCCTGAAGTTTGCAGGAAACAGAAATATCTCATCCGTGCACACCAAGGGGGCTTGATTTGCTAGGGTTATAAATACTCTCTCCAAAACTTGAATCATTGCTTTGGGAACATTAAAGCCACATGTCCCTCATAGAGTTGTAGCAGATTCATTGTATTACACAACAGCCAACACTTGCTTTGCACGGAACTGAAGGTTTACAGAATTATTCATTGTAGCACAGTAAAATTGAAAGCTCTCCCAATGTTTGGCAACAAAAGTAGAACGCTGACTTTCAGTCAGATAGGCTGCGTGCAGTCTCTGAAACGTCAAATGCCCAAAACTTTTTTGGCAGGAACTGTGTGCTAAAGGCTTTTATGCTGCATTGAATTCAGACACCCGCCATCCTCCACTACTGTACTGTTAACATGCTTTATTGAAAATAAAAATTGTACAATTCCTGTTCCAGGAGAAACTAGGAAAATTACCAATGTACACCACGTCAATTCCACGGAATTGAACAGGCTTGCGCTCAGTGTATTAATGACGCAACATTTATTGTAATTTTTGCTGAACGCATTGGTTTTGATGGTTAATTAATCCAATACTTGTTGAATGTGGGTGTTTCTGATGAATTAAATGGAGTGATTACTTTTTTTTTTTTTGCATAGTGTCAAATTCCTGAGTGATGCCTGTGCAGGGAGTTGAGGTGCAACTCCCTGAAGTTAATCTGCTACAGCCTGATCTATGCAGCAAATGTTAAATCTTTGGTTTGCTCTTTATTTTACATTTGGAACGTTTATGGTGTTTTTTCTTCATCTTGTGTTGAAAAAATTTGATGCATGTTCATGATTTATGGTGGTAATGCAGAATAATTGTGAATTCAGCAAACAACTTGTATTTATAAAGCACCTTTAGTGTAATAAACACTTCCTAGGTGCTTCAAAGCAAAAGGTGTTATGAAGCAAAGTTAGACGCCTAATCACATGAGGTAATATTAAGGCCGATGCCTAAAAGCTTCGGCAAAGAGGTATTATTTCAGGGGGATCTTCGAGGATGGAAGAAAGATGGACAGTCACTGATGTTTGAGGGAGTTCCAGAGCATGAGCCTAGGTAGCTGAAAGCCCACGATACCCCCCCCCCCCCCCCCAACCACCACCAAACAATCGTAGTGAGGCTGCCATTGAAGTGGATGGTGTGATCAGCTATATCAAAGGCTGCAAACATGACGAGAAGGATGAGAAGGAAAGTTTACATTTGTCTCATCCAAATGGGATATAATTTCTAACTCTTTGGTAAGAGCCATTTTAGTGTTGCGGCAGGGATAGACACATGATGGGAGGGATTCGGACATGAATTCTGAAAAGCTGGACATGGATTTGGACAACACATTCTCAATTTACTCAGCTCTTGACGTCCTCATCATTGGTCTCTTGGTCTGCAAGATCCCTCGAGTCGTCTCTGATGGTAAACAGTTGGGTAAATGGAAGAAGAATTGTGGGGTGTATTGTTATAAACCGCTAAGGACTAGAATGAAGTATAAAATTGTCAATGGGATGTCAGTGTCATGGTAGGGCCCTCATTTGTTTTCCATCCCTAAATGCCCTTGAACTGAGTGGCCATTTCAGGGGGCAGTTAAGAGTCAACCATATTGCTGTGGGTCTGGAATCATGTAGGTAAGAATGGAAGATTTCCTTTCATTAAGGAAGGCAGCTGGGTTTCTACAGCAATTGATGATAGTTGTCATTGTCACCTTTACTGACACTACTTTTATATTCCAGATGTATTAATTAAATTTAAAAATTCCAACAGCTGGTTCGTGATACGGTGCAACACCAACAGCGCAGGTTCAATTCCTGTACCAGCTGAGGTTCACCTGTATGCCTTACGAACATCTCCTGCATATATCTGCTGGTGGCCGGATGTGTTCTCCACTTATATGGGAGCCCCATGTCACATGACCATGGTCTTGACCGCATGGTGTGTCTGCACCACCAACTGCTGGTTGGAGATTGCACACCATCCATCTCTGATATTGATTACAGACATAACCCCACACTAGGGTTCTCGGGGACTATGGAAACTTTCATTATGTATCTAGATTTTTGTTTTGGGATTGTCCTGGCTCTGCACACTTTGTAAAGTGAGTGATTTTAATGCGGCAAGTATTGGAGAGACAACCCTTGCCAGGATATTGTCTTTTCTTTGAAGCAGATTTTCCATAAAGTGGATCACTCTGCTCTGACGTTTATGGCTTTCATATTCTGACCAGGCCTAGTGTAACCTTTTTTTGTTTTGTTATTTAGTGTACCCAATTCTTTTTGTCCAATTAAGGGGCAATTTAGTGTGGCCAATCCACCTGCTGTACACATCTTTGAGTTGTAGGGGTGAGACACACGCAGACAGACCCAGGGCCTGGATCGAACCTGGGTCCTTGGTGCCGTGAGGCAGCAGTGCTAACCACTGCGCTACTGTGCCGCCCAAGGCCTGATGTAACCTGGGACTGACGGTGACACTTTCTAAAGACAGGTTCTGTGTAAATGCAGGCTCTTTCATGTCCTCAGGCCGGCTTGAAGAGCGCACCGCAAGATCCCACAAATAACACTAGATAAGTGACCAATTGGATGAGTGATGGAAGTTGGTCCAAACACCGGAAGAAATCCTGCTCCGACTGGAAGGATCACTTGTTTCCACTTGACAGGGGCTTTGTTATAACGTCTTGTCTGAAACAAGGCAGCTTCCAACAGTGCAGCACTCCCTCAAAATAGCACTGCTTTGGTCCTCGAGGCTTAAAGTGGGGACTTGAACTTCAATCCTGAGACAGGAACCCCACTGCTTCACTTACATTTTAATGCAGATAAAACAGGTGGTTTCTCTCCTTTTGAGCCAGAACCCGCAGATGTTCTCCAGAAAATTCTGGAAAGACCCAGCAGGTGAGGCAACCTCGATGAAGCGAGAAACCAAATTAATGCGTCTGGAAAACAGCGCGGGAGGAGAGAGCCGGGAGATTTTAAAAGCGCGGGAGGAGAGAGCCGGGACAGCGAAAACAGCGCGGGAGGAGAGAGCCGGGAGATTTAAAAAGCGCGGGAGGAGAGAGCCGGGACAGTGCTGGGAGAGGTGAGTGCACAAAAAGTGTGGCAGGAGTGCCTTTAGACACGGAGTGCTGATTGGAACAGAGTGCATCTGAGTTTAGGTGAGTGACTGAGTTTGGGTGAGTGGCGAGAGAGGGCTGTGTTTTTGTTGGTGTTTTTGTTGGTGTTCGGGTTTATCCTTGACGTTCTATTAAAAAAAAAAAAAAAAAAATTATTTAAATTAATAAACTAGTTGAATATGGCTGGACAGGTGATGTGCTGTTGCTGTATGATGATGGAACTGGTGGATCCCATTGAGACCGTCAGTGACCACATCTGCAGTAAGTGTTGGCTGCTCGAGGACCTTCGGCTCAGAATTGATGTGCTGGAGACCGAGCTGCACACACTGCGGCACATCAGGGAGGGGGAAAATTACCTGGACGTTTTGTTTCAGGAGGCAGTCACACCCGGTAGAAAAAGTACTGTTAATTCGGACAGTGGCCAGGGACAGAGTGGTGTGACTGCAAGGGAGGCAGGTAGGGGGATCCTGAGTTGAGGAGCCTCAGCCCTTTACCTTCTCCAACAGGTATGAGGTACTTGCTCCCTGTGTGGATGAGGAAGAGGGCTGTAGAGAGGATGCATTGACTGACCACTGCACCGTGGTACAGGAAGCCATTCAAGAGGGGGGAGCAAAAAGACAAGTGGTAGTTGTAGGGGAATCTATAATTAGGGGGATTGATGGCATCCTTTGTAAGCCAGATCGAGAGTCCCACATGGTATGTTGCCTGCCCGGTGCCAGGGTGAGGGACATCTCTGATCGGCTTGAAAAGATTTTGGAGAGGGAGGGGGAGGATCCAGTTGTTGTGGTCCACGTTGGGACTAACAACATGGGTAAGACTAGGAAAGAGGACCTGTTTGGGGATTATCAAACACTAGGGACTAAATTAAAGAACAGGTCCTCCAGGGTTATAATCTCTGGATTACTACCCGAGCCACGTGCCAATTGGCGTAGGGTTGAGAAAATTAGGGAAGTTAACACGTGGCTAAAGGAGTGGTGCGGGAAAGAGGGCTTCCATTTCATGGGGCATTGGCATCAGTACTGGGGCAGGAGGGACCTGTACCGTTGGGACGGTCTTCACCTGAACCATTCTGGGACCAGTGTTCTAGCGAATAGGATAAATAGGTTGGTCACAAGGATTTTAAACTAGCAAGTTGGGGGGAAGGAAAGTGTAAAGCTATGGACAGTATAATGGTTAATGAAGATCAAGGCAGCAGGTTATGTGACAGGTTATTATGTAGACATATGGGTTCAAAGACAAGGAAAATTAGGAGAAAGGGTAAGAGGAAAAATAAATTGCGAAAAGTTACTGATCAAGGTGTTAGGATTCATAACAAAGACATAAAAAACAGCATAAGTGTACTTTACCTGAATGCTTGTAGTATACAAAATAAGGTAAATGAGTTGATGGCGCAAATCATCGTGAATGACTATGATTTAGTGGCCATTACTGAATCATGGTTAAAAGATGGTCACGGCTGGGAGTTAAATATCCAAGAGTATCAGACTATACGAAAGGATAGAATGGACGGTAAGGGCGGTGGTGTAGCTTTGTTGTTTAAGGATGGCATCCAGGCAATAGTAAGGGATGATATTGGTGCTATGGAGGACAAGGTTGAATCAATTTGGGTGGAAATCAGGATTAGTAAGGTGAAAAGGTCACTGATCGGAGTAGTCTATAGGCCACCAAATAGTAACAGGATGGTAGGGCAGGCAATAAGCAAAGAAATAACGGATGCATGTAGAAATGGTACAGCGGCTATCATGGGAGATTTTAATCTGCATATCGATTAGTTTAACCAGGTTGGTAAAGGCAGCCTTGAGGAGGAGTTTATAGAATGTGCTCGGGATAATTTGCTGGAACAGTATGTAATGGAACCTACAAGGGAACAAGCGGTCCTAGATCTGGTCCTGTGTAATGAGGCAGGATTGATTAATGATCTCATAGTTTGGGATCCTCTTGGAAGGAGCGACCACAATATGGTGGAATTTAAAATACAGTTGGAGGATGACAAGGTAAAATCAAACACTCGTGTTTTGTGCTTAAACAAAGGCGATTACAATGGGATGAGAGAAGAACTAGCTAAGGTAGACTGGGAGCAAAGACTTCATGGTGAAGCAGTTGAGGAACAGTGGAGAACCTTCCGAGCGATCTTTCACAGTGTTCAGGAAAGGTTCATACCGACAAAAAAGAAAGACGGTAGAAAGGGGAAATATCGACCGTGGATATCTAAGGAGGTGAGGGAGAGTATCAAATTGAAGGAAAAAACATACAAAGTGGCAAAAATTAGTGGAAGACTAGAGGACTGGGAAGTCTTTAGGGGACAACAGAAAGCTACTAAAAAAGCTATAAAGCAGATAAGGTAGACTATGAAAGTAAACTGGCTCAGAACATAAAAGCAGATAGTAAAAGCTTCTACAAATATATAAGACAAAAAAGAGTGGCTAAGGTAAATATTGGTCCTTTGGATGATGAGTAGGGAGATTTAATAATAGGAGACGGGGAAATGGCTGAGGAGCTGAACAGGTTTTTTGGGTCAGTCTTCACAGCGGAGGACACAAATAACATGCCAGTGACTGATGGAAATAAAGATATGATAGGTGAGGACCTGGAGATGATTGTAATCACTAAGGAGGCAGTATTGGGCAAACTAATGGGGCTAAAGGTAGACAAGTCTCCTGGCCCTGATGGGATGCATCCCAGAGTGTTAAAAGAGATGGCTAGGGAAATTGTAAACGCACTAGTGATAATTTATCAAAATTCACTAGACTCTGGGGTGGTCCCAGAGGATTGGAAAGTAGCAAACGTGACACCACTGTTTAAAAAAGGAGGTTGGCAGAAAGCGGGTAATTATAGGCCGGTAAGCTTAACTTCGGTTGCAGGGAAAATGCTGGAATCTATCATTAAGGAGGAAATAGCGGGGCACCTGGAGGGAAATTGTCCCATTGGGCAGACGCAGCATGGGTTCACAAAGGGTAGGTCGTGTCTGACTAATTTGGTAGAATTGTTTGAGGACGTTACCAGTGCAGTAGATGATGGGGAGCCAATGGATGTGGTATATCTGGATTTCCAGAAAGCTTTTGACAAGGTGCCACACAAAAGGTTGCTGCATAAACTAAAGATGCGTGGCATTGAGGGTAAAGTGGTAGCATGGGTAGAGGATTGGTTAACTAACAGAAAGCAGAGAGTGGGGATAAATGGGTGTTTCTCTGGTTGGCAACCTGTAACTAGTGGGGTCCCTCAAGGATCAGTGTTGGGCCCGCAGTTGTTCACAATTTACATAGACGATTTGGAGTTGGGGACCAAGTGCAATGTGTCAAAGTTTGCAGACGACATTAAGATGAGTGGTAAAGCAAAAAGTGCAGAGCATACCGGAAGTCTGCAGAAGGATTTGGATAGGTTAGGTGAATGGGCTAGGGTCTGGCAGATGGAATTCAATGTTGCCAAGTGTGAGGCTATCCATTTTGGGAGGAATAACAGCAGAATGTATTATTATTTAAACGGTAAGATGTTAAAACATGCTGCTGTGCAGAGGGACCTGGGTGTGCTGGTGCACGAGTCGCAAAAAGTTGGTGTGCAGGTGCAAGAGCTGATTAAGAAGGCTAATCGAGTTTTGTCTTTCATTGCTAGAGGGATGGAGTTCAAGACTAGGGAGGTTATGCTGCAATTGTACAGGGTGTTGGTGAGGCCGCATCTGGAGTATTGTGTTCAGTTTTGGTCTCCTTACCTGAGAAAGGATGTACTGGCACTGGAGGGAGTGCAGAGGAGATTCACTATGTTGATCCCAGAGTTGAGGGGATTAGATTATGACGAGAGGTTGAGTAGACTGGGACTGTACCCATTGGAGTTTAGAAGGATGCGGGGGGATCTTATTGAAACATATAAAATTATGAAGGGAATAGATAGGATAGATGCGGGCAGGTTGTTTCCACTGGTCGGGGAAAGTAGAACTAGGGGGCATAGCCTCAAAATAAGGGGAAGTAGATTTAGGAACTTCTTCACCCAAAGGGTTGTGAATCTATGGAATTCATTGCCCAGTGAAGCAGTAGAGGCTCCCTCATTAAATGTTTTTAAGATAAAGATAGATAGTTATTTGAAGAATAAAGGGATTAAGGGTTATGGTGTTCGGGCCGGAAAGTGGAGCTGAGTCCACAAAGGATCAGCCATGATCTCATTGAATGGTGGAGCAGGCTCGAGGGGCCAGATGGCCTACTCCTGCTCCTAGTTCTTATGTTCCTCAGAATGGGGTATCCCCAGTTGACGCTGGCGTAACTATCCTTTCCTTCTTAGTATAAGTGGAGATGATGCAGTGCCCTGGATTATCCTCTGAAACATTCTTTTCTGACCAGCTATTAGCCCATTATGGAGTCTGGTGATTTCTTTGTTCATCGTTGGTCCTGCTGCAAAGTTGATCATTACTGTCTCAAAGTTATGTATTCATAGCATAGTCTTTTTTTTGTCTTGTGTAAACATGATAAGTACTGTAAATAGCTAATCACAAAGTTACATATAGCGATGATAAGTTTCTGTGTTGACTTGAGTGCTCTGGCAGATGGCCAATATTGTTTCCAGGCAGGGCTTTATTTGTTAGTTCCTGTTTTAGGCCAATATATCTTTTCCCCTTTGTCTGCCTGTCCCCAGTGCCACAATTGTATGGAACAATATGTTGGTTCTGAACTGGGCCTGAGATTTGGGTTGAGTTGTGTTGTGTGGTATATATGTAATTCCCCTTAACTGGAGTTCTTGCATATTTTCTTTTGTTTTTTTTGTAAGAGTGGGTATGAAGAATCCATCCTTGGCACGTGCATGGGTGCAGATTGGTCTGTTGCCAAGTAAAGGAGGTTGTGGAGCTCGTTGCTGCCTTTGGTGCTGCTAGTGTTGAGAGAGATGTATGTTGGTGCATGCCCGAACGTCTTGTGTTGATTGTGAGCTGACATGGCACGGGAGAGTGTGCACCATTTTACCATACTTCCATATTTTCATGGCCTCGTGTAGGAGGAACTTCTTCACCCAAAGGGTTGTGAATCTCTGGAATTCCTTGCCCAGTGAAGCAGTAGAGGCTCCTTCATTAAATGTTTATGAGATAAAGATAGATAGTTTTTTGAAGAATAAAGGGATTAAGGGTTATGGTGTTCGGGCCGGAAAGTGGAGCTGAGTCCACAAAGATCAGCCATGATCTCATTAAATGGCGGAGCAGGCTCGAGGGGCCAGATGGCCTACTCCTGTTCCTAGTTCTTATGTTCTTATGGTCGATGAAAACAGATCCATTTCTGACCTGGGCATTGTTTTTAATGGAAAATAAAACCCTATCAAATTCTAAATTTCAACTATTCTTCAGATTTAACAACTTGTGTCAATCTAGCACCTCCAATGTCATCAAATGGAAGTTGTATTCAAAACTCCTTTTTCACCCTTTTTTAAAAATCATAGAATTTACAGTGCAGAAGGAGGCCATTCGGTCCATCAAGTCTGCACCGGCTCTTGGAAAGAGCAACCTACCCAAGGTGAACACCTCCACCCTATCCCAGTAACCCCACCCAACATTAAGGGCAATTTTGGACACTAAGGGCAATTTATCATGGCCAATCCACCTAACCTGCACATCTTTGGCCTGTGGGAGGAAACCGGAGCACCCGGAGGAAACTCACGCACACACGGGGAGGATGTGCAGACTCCACACAGACAGTGACCCAAGCCGGAATCGAACCTGCGACCCTGGAGCTGTGAAGCAATTGTGCTATCCACAATGCTACCGTGCTGCCCTTCTGTCCTTTTGTTGTGCCAACCAGTTAACAGAACAGCGGGAAATGGCATTTGGTATAAAAGTGGAAAATTATTCATTCTATTTTCAGGGTAGAGAATTGTCACCAGTGCTGCTCAACACCTTTCAATGTTGATGCCCGTAAACCGGTGTACAAAACCAGGGGACACAATCTGGCTGTGCCACAGCATGTCTGCTGGAAGGAGGCATTCTGTTTGTACAGGAAGGTCGGGCACGTTTGCTGTGTCCTTGAGAGCTACAATTGTACAAAGTGAGGTGAGTGGTGTCCATGGGGATGATGGATGGCCTGGGATGGTGTCAGGTGATAGTGCTGTTCTGCGGCTGTGTCAGAATGTTGCAGTGTAACCAAACCTCCCCTGGAGAATTCCTTTTTTCTTTTTCCTGGAAAATAATCCTGTGGAACAGCAAAAAAGAAAGTGGGTTGGTAATGGTGCCAACTTTCTGAGAGCCCGTGCAGCAGGCTGCACAAAACAGTCACAAGGACAGAGTCGGCCATGGCCGAGAGTAAAAGATGGTGAGCAGCAGTGGCTTTGCTGTCACTAGAACGGAAGCTGAAAATAACCATTCTGTAATTCTCGCTGAGGACTTGATTCACAGTCCGAGGCGTGTGGGCTTTGCACAGGAGCTACTAAGTCCCCTCAAAACCACCTCTATGACACAGGATTGGCAATGATGCTGACAATTAGATTTTATGTTTAGGTGGTTTATAATGGTTGAAAGATATTTATTGAAAAGTTCCCACTTTTATTCATTAATGGATTTGGGCATGCTGGCTTGGCCAGCATTTATTGTCTATTCCTAATTCATCTTGAGAAGGTGGTGGTGAGCAGCCTTCTTGAATCAATACAGTCCATGGTGGCATGGTAGCACAGTGGTTAGCACTGCTGTGTCACAGCGCCAGGATTCAGGTTCAATTCCAGCCTCGGGTGACTGTGGAGTTTGCACTTTCTCCCCATGTTTGCGTGGGTTTCCTCCAGGGTGCTCCGGTTTCCTCCCACAGTCCAAAAATGTGCAGGTTGGATTGGCCTTGCACAATTGTCCCTTAGTTACCAAAGCTTGGGTGAGGTTACTGGGATGGAGCGGGCGAGTGGGCCGCGGTGGGTACTTTTTTTCAGAACGTTGTTGCAGACTCGATGGGACGAATGGCCTTCTTCATCACTGCGATTCAGGATTCTATGTGTAGGTACATCCACACTGCTGTTGGGGAGAGAGTTCCAAGATTTTGACCCAGTGACAGTGAAGGCGATATATTTCCAAGGCAGGATGGTGAGCAACTCGAAGGGGAACCTGCAGGTAGTGGTAGTGATCTGCTGTCCTTGTCCTTCTAGATGGTAGAGGTCGCCTGTTTGGAAGGCGTTGTAGGAGCTTGGTGAGTTGCTGCAGGGCATCTTGTATATGGTACACACTGCTGCTACTGTGCATCAGTGATGGATGAGTGGGCAGCATTAACCTGGATAATCTCGATCTTCGAGTGTTGTTGGAGCTGCACTCCTCCAGGCAAGTGGGGTGTATTCTATTAAGCTACTGACCTGTGCCTTTGTAGATGATGGTGGAGAGACTTTTTGAAGTTGGGCGGTGAGTTGCACGCTGCAGGCTTCCTGGCCTCTGACCTGCTCTTGTAGCCACAGGATTTGTCTTTTAAAAGTAGGAGCTATATCTCCCAAATGATGGGCTGGCAGGAGGTGCAGTGCTAAATGTGTGACTGGATTACAGAGATGAGGCTGGACCCAGGTTTGCTAGCAACCTTCTCCCTGCAATCTATGGTTCACTTGGCCCGAGGGTCAGCTCATGCACAGTGCAATACTGTCCTCTGAGGGTGAGCATGAGTTTGGGCTCAATCGTGTCATACGCCCTTGGTGTTTAAAGTCATGCAAGAAGTGTGGCTGTGCCCCCTGCCGGCTGGGCGGGCTGCCTGTGGCAGAGCCCCCGCCGGATGGGCGAGCTGCTCAGATGGGCTTTAAGACGGTCAACAATAGTTTCATGGTCACCATTACTGAGATTAACTTTATTATTCCAGATTTATAAATTAAATGTATTGAAATTGCTGTGATGGGATTTGAACGCAAGTCCACAGATAATTAGCCTGAACCTTGTCACTGGGCTAGTAACCCAGATCATTACCAGTACACCATCACCTTCTCCATACATCTATGGAAACTGTTAATGTTGAAATCGTTTCACAATAAATAGTATGGTCCAGCTGTAAGTCAGAACAACTGATAATAAATGTGGAAGAGTTGGGCATTATTCTTAAGTATATGTTAGAACTGGTTTCCACCTGATGGGATGGGGGAGGTGGTGGGGGAAGGATAAGGTGCCTGTGTTCTCTGGGTTTGTGAATCTCTGGGCTTGTGTTGATGGGTAGGGCAGAACATTAGCATTGCTGAAAAATGCTATTAAAGTTTTTCATTTTAGATTCGACAGCTCACAAGGAATAAGGGAACAAAAATTATCCTGCACGAGCAGAGAGTGCTCGCTAGTTGGCAAGTGGGCTCTGGTGGATCTGTGTGTGTGTGTTTAGTGTAATTGTGCTAAGAATTACACAGAAAACCAATTCAAGATTGTCAATCGGGCTTGCAGTGTAGCTCACTGGACCCTATCCTTTGCAGACAGAAGGACATGTCCATACATTGAGCCCTTTTCATCCAAACAAAAACTTGGGGAACAGCCATTCCCTGGTTCAGTCCTCTGGGAATTGCCCTGACCAATCAGAATCTAATTTGAACAAAGTTGCTGTTTGTGCTGTATTCCCCATGGCAATGCCTCCACCAATCAGAGACCACTTGCCAATCACTCAGCATTCTCTTCTCATGCAGTATAAATTGTTGTTCCCTTCACTTGGTAATTTCTACTGAGCTCTTTGGATGAGTGCAAGACAAAAAGCTTCAACAGCCTGTCGCTTTTTCCAAAAAGCTAGAAAAACAGAAAATTCTGAAAAAAACTCTACATCTGGCAGCACGATAGCATAAGTGGATAGCACTGTGGCTTCACAGCGCCAGGATCCCAGGTTCGATTCCCCGCTGGATCACTGTCTGTGCGGAGTTCTCCCCGTGTCTGCGTGGGTTTCCTCCCAGTGCTCCGGTTTCCTCCCACAGTCCAAAGACGTGCAGGTTAGGTGGATTGGCCATGATAAATTGCCCTTAGTGTCCAAAAAGGTTAGGAGGGGTTATTGGGTTACGGGGATAGGGTGGAAGTGAGGGCTTAAGTGGGCCGGTGCAGACTTGATGGGCTGAATGGCCTCCTTCTGCACTGTATGTTCTATCTGTGGGAGAGAGAAAGGGCGAACCTTCCATATGACTTCTTCAGGGCTTAAAGTGGGTCGGTGCAGACTCGATGGGCCAAATGGCCCCCTTCTGCACTGTATGTTCTATGTTCAAAGCTTTTGACCAATGTTAAGGAAACATGAGCTCCAGATTCCTCCTTTGCTTCATGAATGTGCAGCAAATTATAACAACTGAAGCAAAATATTACACTAATATCCCTGTTCCCTTTTAGCCTCCAAGATTTCTATTTTCACCTTTCTTTAACTTTGCTGTTTAGCACTACTGCCTCACAGCACCAGGGATCCGGGTTCGATTCCGACCTTGGTGACTGTTTGCACATTCTCCCTGTGGGTTTCCTCCAGGTGTTGCGGTTTCCTTCCACAGTCTAAAGATGTGCAGGTTAAGTGGGGGTTACGGGGATGGGTCTGGGGTTGAGCCTACGTAGGGTACTTCCAGAGGGTCGGTGCAGATGGGTCGAATGGCCTCCTTCTGTATTGTAGGAATTTTACGATTAAAGTATTCTATCGTTTTGCCATAATGTTCCCTACCAGTTTGAAACCACTTTCTAAACATTCTTTCTCTTCTACATTTGCCTTAATCTTCTCCTGTAGCCTTCAGTTCCTCTGTTTTTGACGTTTGCTGTTTTAAGTTTAAATTGGGTTGTTTTTTAGGGTGTACAGAAATTCTCACGAGTTGAGAGAGTCGTTCTGGAATGCGTTCTGCAAAGTGCTGCCATTTCTAAGCAATTGTCTGATGAGTTATTCAGTGGGGTAAAGAGCAAGATTAGAAACCTCGTACTCCTGGGTCCGAGGTCCCTGGAACTCTGTTTACCTGGGCCCTTGTGGCTGAGAGGAGGCCACAAGGCAGTGGGTGCAATTTGGTTGACTCTGCAGCATCACAGCTGAAGGTGATGGAATGATTCATTCAGTCATGAGCTAGTGCAGGTTGTTGGCACTTTTTTTTTTGATTCTTGTGATGTGAGCATCGCTGGCGAGGTCAGCATTTCTTACCCATCCCTAATTGCTCCCGCAGTGAGTGGCTTCCTAGGCCATTTCAGAGGGCATTTAAGAATCCGCCTTCCTGCTGTGGATCTGGACTCGCATGTAGGGCAGACCAGGTAAGGATGACGGATTTCCCTCCCTAAAGGACAAAAGTAAACCAGATGGGTTTTTGCAACAGTTGATAGTTTCATAGTCGCCATACTGAGGTTAGCTTTAAATTTCAGATTTTCTCAATTGAATTTAAGCTCCCATCAGTTGTGGTGGGATTTGAAACCATGCCCCCAGAGCCTCGGTCTCTGGATTACTGGTCCAGTCCCATTAGCACCACATAGAACATTACAGCGCAGTACAGGCCCTTCGGCCCCCGATGTTGCGCCGACCTGTGAAACCACTCTAAAGCCCATCTACACTATTTATAGAACATTGAACATGTCAGCATCTCCCCTCAATGAATAGTTAAGTTTGACAACCTCTGGAGTCCCTGGTAGTAGCTAGAAGTTATTCTGTTTTCTAGTTTGGAGCAGGTTTAAGATGGTGTCACACTTTTGTCTGGTCCACAAAATTGTTACGGCATAGAAAGAGGCCATTAGGCCCATCGTGCCTGTATTGGTTCTCCAAACAAGCATCATGAATTAAGTGTTAGGGCGGCTGGGTGTGACAAACTACAAATTTCTTTACCCGTCAGTCTGGCCTCAATAAAAGTCGAGATGGATTTGCTGGTACAGCATTAGTTATTTTATTTGGCTTGCAAGCCTGATTCATTTCACAGAGGCATAGGACACATCTAGTCTCCTACACCCCGGAAAGCGAATGAACAAAGAGACAAAGGGATTTCTGCAAATAAATTCAAATGGTATCAAGTTTCACATACACGATTCCCATAGGTCATCCTATACCCCTCCTGACCTGGTCATACATTCTGATTGGCTCACTTCTCATCCCTTCCTCTGGCCCCCTTATTACCCAGCATCCTTTTCTCCTCCTTTGGTGGACACACCTCCTTGCTTTGCCATGTGGTCTGAAATCCTTTGTCTGTGAACTCACCAGAATGAGACTGGCCTATCTCTACATTACAGTAACTAATATCTCTAAAGTAACTATTTTATATCACATTCGTCAGGTGGTGTAGTGGTTAGCAACGCTGCCTCCCGGCATCGAGGACCCGGGTTCGATCCCAGCCCCGGGCCACTGTCCGTGTGGAGTTTACACTTTCTCCCGGTTGTGTGTGTGGGTCTCGCCACCACAACCCAAGGGCAGGTGGATTGGCCACGCTAAATTTCCCCTTGATTAGGAATTTATCTTTTATTTTTTAAATACAAAAAAATGACTTAAATGTCAGTCCCCTGCCTTTTCCCTGTACTCCTGCATATTGTTTCTATTCAAGTAATCATTTAAGGCCCTCTTGATTGCCTTGATTGAACCTGCCTCCACCACCCTTCCAGGCAGTGCATTCCAGACGTGAACCACTCGTGTAGCTGGGCTTAGTTGTCTTCTGTCAGTCCAGAAACGGCCATGGGTTGGAAGGCAGTGGCGATGGCGTGTCACTTGTTAATTGGCGGTTGTTGACTGGATCGGAACTTAGCTCGTTAAGAATTTCTCTTCTACCCTCTGTGGGATGGTGGGGATGAGGGAAAGTTGTGTTTGGGAGGAGGGGCATATGCAGATATTGTAGTCCCTCCGCTACTATCATAGTGGTGTGTTGCAGTTCACTCGGAGTCCGAGTTGCTGTGTCGATATGCTGACCAAGAATCTCTCCCACTCTTACCATCTGTCATTGGTGTGTTTTGGAAGGAGTTGGGAATTGATATGAAATGTGTTTGGGAACATCATGAACGCGCCTGACTTCCTTGTCCATCAGGTCCTTGGATGGCTTCTGCCTCCAAGGCAGAGATGCTACCCACTGCACCTATTCTCTGGATTATGTAAAGCTGCAAATAGTTGGGCTGGTGAGTTTTTCCCAAATATTGGCACTAGATTCCTGGGAATTCCTCTGGGAAGTCCCATCAGGCATTCTGACAGTGTCCAGCTCCTTCTAACTGTGGATACCCCCTTTTTTCGTTGGCATATGTAAATAGAGAGCGATAGAGATTTTCCCCTTGGACCAGGCTTGTTGACAGCTGCCGTATATTGTAATAAAGAAATGAGTTTTAAATAATAAATTCTCCATCAGGAGCCAGCTGGGAAAGTCACATTCATGAACAGTGTTCACAATGAATCAGACACCAGCTTATAGATCAGTGAGGGTGAAGCATGCTGGAGTTTTGGGCTGTGCTGATTGCAACTTTCCTTTTCAAACACCCAGGATTTATGATAACATTTTGTTGCGTCATTATGGATTTAGAGTTCATCAGTACTGGAGTTTATCTGCTGGCTGTCATGTTGGTAGCACTCTTTCCTCTAAGTCAGACAGTTGTAGGTTCAAGCCCATTCCAATACAGGAAAAATGCTTCCTTTCAGATAGGAACGTGAAACAAGGCCCAAGACCCCATCGGTGTTGTCAGGTGAATGTGAAAGTTCCCATGGCACCATTTTGAAGAGGAGCTGGGTAGTTACCCTTCGTGTCTTGGCCAATATTTATGCCTCAAGCAATGCCTCTAAAACAAATGATCTGCCCATTATTGCACTGCAACGGGATGTTGCTATTTCCTTACAGGCGACCATGTTTCCTACATTAGATAGCGAATGCATGTCAAACATATTCCATTAGCTGTAAAGAGCTTTGAGATAGCTGGTGCTCATGTAAAACGCTATATCAATGCATAGTATTCTGTTTCGATTCACACTGGACTGTAACTTATTTTAATTTAATACGTATTTATTTTAGAATTAATTTATTAATTAGTTCTAGAAATGGCAGTTAGAGGGGTAAAATGCTTCACCTGTGAGATGTGGGAGGTCCGTGAAGCTTCCAGCACTCTGGATAACTATGTCTGCAGGAAATGCACCCAATTGCAGCTCCTCACAGATCACATGGATCAGCAGTTGAATGCACTTGGGAGCATGCAGGTAGCATAGACAGGAATTTTAGAGACATGGTTACACCCAGGGTGCAGGAAGATAGATGGGTGACCGCTAGAAGTGGCAGGCAGTCAGTGCAGGAATCCCCTGTAGCTGTCTCCCTCTCTAACAAGTATACCCATTGGTCTATCGGGGGAAAACCGTATTAGCAGCCAGAGCAGTGGCACCACAGCTGGCTCTGTTGTTAAGCAGGGAGGGGCAAAGCGCAGAAGAGCAATAGTTATATGGGACTCTATACTCGGGGGCATAGATAGACACTTCTGTGGACATGAAAGAGATTCCATGGTGCCAGGGTCCAGCATGTCTCTGGCTGTTCACCCTTCCCTTCATAATTCACGGTAGCACAGTGGCTATCACATTTGCATCAGAGCGCCAGGGTCCCAGGTTCGATTCTCAGTTTGGGTCACTATCTGTATGGAGTCTGCATGTTCTCCCCGTATCTGCGTGGGTTTCCTCCGGGTGCTCCAGCGTAGAGATGCTTGATAGGTGAATTGGACATTCTGAATTCTCCCTCCATGTACCCGAAGGCGCCGGAGTGTGACGACTTGGGGCTTTTCACAGTATCTTTATTGCAGTGTTAATGTAAACCTACTGATAATACTAAAGATTATTAATTCCCCCTGCCCGTTCAGAGGTCGTGGTACAGATTGGGATTAATTACAGGCAGGAAGAGTGACGAGGTCCTGCAGCAGGAGTTCATGGAGTTGGGTAGAAAGTTTTTTTTTTTTAAATGGACCTCTAGGCTTGTAATCTCAGGATTTACTCCTTGTGCCATATGGCAGTGAGATTATAAATAGGAAGATAGTACAGCTAAAAACGTGGCTACGCAACTGGTGTAGGAGGGAGGGTTTCAGACATCTGGACCATTAGCATCTCTTCCGGGGCAGGTGGCACCTGTACAAGAAGGATGGTTACATCCAAACTGGAGGGGCATAAATATTCTGGCTGCCAAGTTTGCTAGCGTCACACGGGAGGGTTTAAACTAGTATGGCAGGGGGGTGGGAAACCGAGCAATAGGTCAGAAGGTGAAATAACTGAGGAGGAACTAGAGAATAGGGGCAGTAAGATGAGGAAGAACAGGCAGGGAGATGTGGAAAACACAACAGGACTGGTGGTCTGAAGTGCATTTGTTTCAATGTGGGAAGTATAACTGGTAAGGCAGATAAACTTAGATCTTGGATTAATACTTGGAACTATGATGTTGTTGCCATTACAGAGACTTGGTTGAAGGAGGGACAGGATTGGCAGCTAAACGTTCCAGGATTTAGATGTTTCAGGTTGGTTATGGTCTTATGATAGAGGGGGAGTTGCGCTACTGGTTAAGGAGAATTTCACAGCTGTACTGCGGGAGGATACCTCAGCAGGCTCATGCAGCAAGGCAATATGGGTAGAGCTCAGGAATGGGAAGGGTGTAGTCACAATGTTGGGGGTTTACTACAGGCCTCCCAACAGCCAACGGGGAGGAGCAGCTATGTAGGCAGATTTGAAAAGGTGTAAAAGCAACATGATTGCTGTGGTGGGTGATTTTAACTTCTCCTATATTGACTGGGACTCACTTAGTGCTAGGGGTTTGGATGGGCAGAGTTTGCAACGAGCATTCAGGTGTGCTTCTTGAAACAGTATTTAAATAGTCCAACAAGGGATGGGGCTGTACTGGATCTGGTATTGGGGAATGAGCCCTGCCAGATGGTCGAAGTTTCAGTACGGGAGCATTTCGGGAACAGTGACCATAATTCAGTAAGTTTTACTGTTGGATAAAGATCAGCGTAGTCCTCGGGTGAAGGTGCTAAATTGGGGAAGGCTAATTATAACAATATTTGGCAGGAACTGAAGAATCTAGATTGGGAAAGGATGTTTTGAGGATGAATCAACATCTGGCATGTGGGAGGCTTTCAAATAAATATCAGTTGATAGAAATTCAAGACCGGCATGTTCTTGTGAGGAAGCAGGATAAGTATGACAATTTCGGGAATCTTGGATAACAAGGGGTATTGTGAGCCTCGTCCAAAAGAAAATGGAAGCATTTGTAAGGTTGGAAGGCTGGGAACAGACTAAGCCCATGAGGAATATAAGGAAAGTAGGAAGGAACTTAAGCAAGATGGGCTAAAAGGGGTCATGAAATGTAATTGGCAAACAGGATTAAGGAAAATCCCAAGGCTTTTTACATGTATATAAAGAGCAATAGGGTAGCCAGGGTAAGGGTTGGTCAATTCAAGGACAGGGGAGGGAATGTATGCGTGGAGCCAGAGAAAATGGGTCAGGTACTGAATGAGTACTTTGCATCAGTATTCGCAAAGAGAAGGACTTGGTAGATGTTGAGTTTGGGGAAGGGTGTGTAGATAGTCTGGGTCACATTGCGATCAACAAGGAGGTGGTTTAGGGTGTCTTGAAAAAATTTAAGATAGATAGCTCCACAGGGCCTGAAGGGATCTATCCCAGAATACTGAGAGAGGCAAGGAAGGAAATTGCTGGGGCCTTGACAGAAATCTTTGTATCCTCACTGGTTACAGGTGAGGTTCCAGAGGACTGGTGAATAACAAATGCCGTTACTTTGTTTAGGAAGGGTAGAAAGGATAATCCAGGAAATTACACGCCGGTGTGTTTTACGTCAGTGGTAGGGAAATTATTGGAGAGCATTCTTCGAGACAGGATTTACTCCCATTTGGAAGTTTTTTGAGGAAGTGATAAAGATGATTGAAGGTAGGGCAGTGGATGTTGTCTACATGGACTTCAGTAAGGCCTTTGACAAAGTCCCTCATGTAGAAAGTGAAGTCACACTGGATCAGAGATGAACTGGCAAGATGGATACAGAACTAGCTTGGTTATAGAAGCCAGAGGGTAGCAGTGGAAGGTTGGTTTTCTGAATGGAGGGCTGTGGCTAGTAGTGTTCGGCAGGGATTAGTGCTGGGACCTTTGCTGTTTATTGTATATTAAATGATTTTCAGGAAAATGTAACTGGTCTGATTAGTAAGTTTGCGGATGACACAGAGGTTGGTGGAATTGCGGATAGCGATGAGGACTGTCCGAGGTTACAGCAGGATATAGATTGGTTGGAGACTTGGGCGGAAAGATGTCAAATGGAGTTTAATCCGGACGAATGTGAGGAATGCATTTGGAAGGTCTAATACAGTTGGGAAATATACAATAAATGGCAGAACCCTCAAGAGGAATCTGGGTGTATAGGTCCACAGGTCACTGAAAGTGGCAACATAGGTGGAGAAGGTAGTCAAGAAGGCATACTCATGCTTTCCTTCATTAACCGGGGCATTAAAGTAAAATTTGGCAAGTCATGCTGCAGCTGTATAGAACCTTTGTTAGGCCACACTTAGAATATAGTGTTCAATTCTGGTCACCACACTACCAGAAGGATGTGGAGGCATTGGAGAGGGTACAGAAGAGGTGTACCAGGATGTTGCCTGGTATGGAGGGTATTAGCCATGAGGAGAGGTTGGATAAACCCAGTTTGTTTCTCACGGGAACAACGGAGGTGAAGGGGGACCCAATAGAAGTCTACAACATTATGAGGGGCATGGACAGAGTGGATAGTCCGAAGCTATTTCCCAGGGTGGAACAATCAATTACTAGGATGTAGGCTTAAGATGTGATGGGCAGAAAGTCCGGTGGCGGCTATGAGGGAGTAGGTCGCACATTTGGTGGCTCCTGTTTTGGTCGGACTTTTGGACCTTTTCCCCTGAAATTTTTGCGTTTTGAGTGCGGAACTGGAAAGCAATAGTACTCAGGCACAGGACCCATACAGAATTGTATGGACCTAAGAAACCGGAGGGACCGTAAACAGCAGAAGAAGTGGTCGAGTAAGGGCACAGTGGAGGCTGAGAGAGAGACCAGCATGGCTGGTGTTCAGAGCAAGGAGCCGACAGCCCAGCCCACAATGGAGCAGCTGCTGCAGGCTATGCAGGAGGGCTTTTTGGCTCTGAAGCGTGACAACTTGGAGCCGCTTCAGAAGTCGATTGATCAGATGGGAAAAAGGCTGGATGATCAGGCTGAGAAGCTCCAAGTCAGTGGAGGAGCAGGCTGACTTTCAAACGGTGACGGATGTGGAGACTCTGAGGTGGAGAAACCAGCAAAAAGTGCTTCTGGAAAGGCTGGAGGACCTGGACAACAGATCTTGCCAGCAGAACGTGAGAATCGTGGACCTCCCGGAGGGGACAGAGGGGCTAGACGCAGCCTCATGTGGAGGGTATGTGTCAGAAGTTGCTGGGGAACGAGGTGTTCCCGCGCCCGCACGGCACACAGAGTGCAGGTGAGGCAGCCGCAACAAGGGGGTCCTCACAAGTGATGGTGGTACGCTTTCACAGGTACCTGGACAAGGAATGGGTGCTGCAATGGGAAAAGAGCACACTAAGTTGTATGTGGGACAATACCACCCTGCGTGTGCCAAGATTTGAGAGCGGAGGTGGCCAGGAGGAGAGGAGGCTACAAGCAGGTGAAGGAGATACATTATAAAAACAAGGTGAAATTCGGGCTGCTGTCTTCGGCGCGACTGAGAGTTACATATAAGGGTCTATTTTGAAGAACCCGAAGAGGTGATGGACTTCGTTAAGAAGCAAGGGCTAGCCCTGAGCTGAGGACGTTTGGACTCATGTTAGAGCTTTTAAGTATATGTGGTGTGTCTCCCGTTTTGGGATGTATCTATTTTTTGGATTGTTTTTGCCTGCTTTTTGCGTAGTTTACCTGAATGTTTCCTGTCTGGGCTCTTTGGTTAGTTGGAGTTTGGCTGGGGAAAAATAAATGGATGCTTCAGGGGAACGTTGTGCTATCTTTTTCTGTGTCTGTATGGGAAGGACTGAAGAGAGCCTGTTATTTCTTATCTTTTTTCTTGTTTAACTTGAATTGTGCTATTGTGGGGATTGTTTATGACTTGTATAGAGGGTTTGCTTAAGTAGGGCTGATCTGGGGAAGTGGTGTGGAGGGGTCGGGGGAGGGGTGACTGGGAACAATGGGTGGGAGCCCCAGGCTAGCTGAGTGCAACTAGTCAACGGGAGCCAAGGTGGGGGTGTCCATATAGTTAGATTAGAGCAGGCGTTCGGTGATAGGATGGTGTTGCTGGGGGGGGGGGGGGGGCGAAGTGCCCCCCAACCAGGCTGATCACCTGGAATGTTAGAGGGTTAAACGAGCCAGTGAAGAGGGTGCGTGTGTTTGCACATCTGCGGGTTCTGAAGGCGGACATAGTCTTGTTGCAGGAGACGCACCTGAAAGTGGCAGACCAGGTTAGGTTAAGGAAGGGCTGGGTCAGTCAGGTCTTTCATTCGGGACTGGATTCTGAGACGAGGGGGGCTGTGATCCTGATTAATAAAAGGGTACAATTAGAGGCGGAGGGCACAGTCGTGGCAGGTTCGTTATGGTGAGGGGTAAGCTCGAAGGGGTGAGAGTAGTCCTGGCCTGTGTGTATGCCCCTAACTGGGACGATGTGGATTTTATTAGGAGGGTGCAAGGGAAGATCCCCGACTTGGAATTGAGACTTTTTCCCCAGGTGGAACACACCATTACAAGGGGACATAAATTTAAGGTGAAAGGTGGAAGATATAGGAGGGATATCAGAGGTAGGTTCTTTACCCAGAGAGTAGTGGGGGCATGGAATGCACTGCCTGTGGAAGTAGTTGAGTCGGAAACATTAGGGACCTTCAAGCAGCTGTTGGATAGGTACATGGATTACGGGAAAATGATATAGTGTAGATTTATTTGTTCTTAAGGGCAGCACGGTAGCATTGTGGATAGCACAATTGCTTCACAGATCCATGGTCCCAGGTTCGATTCCAGCTTGGGTCATTGTCTGTGCGGAGTCTGCACGTCCTCCCCGTGTCTGCGTGGGTTTCCTCCGGATGCTCCGGTTTCCTCCCACAGTCCAAAGATGTGCGGGTTAGGTGAATTGGCCAATGATAAATTGCCCTTAATGTCCAAATTGCCCTTGGTGGTGGGTGGAGGTGTTGAGTTTGGGTAGGGTGCTCTTTCCAAGAGCTGGTGCAGACTCAAGGGGCCGAATGGCCTCCTTCTGCACTGTAAATTCAATGATAATCTATGATTAATCTAGGACAAAGGTTCGGCACAACATCGTGGGCCGAAGGGCCTGTTCTGTGCTGTATTTTCTATGTTCTATGTTCTATGTTCTATGTTGGACTCGCGTAAACTGATCATGGACGGGGACTTTAATACAGTCCTGGACCCGAGCCTGGACCGGTCATGCTCAAGAACGGGCAGGTTGTCAGCGATGGCAAAGGAACTGAGAGGGTTCATGGAGCAAATGGGGGGAGCAGATCCGTGGAGATTTAGCCGGCCGACGGCGAGGGAGTTCTCGTACTACTACCATGTCCACAAGGTGTATTCCCGAATTGACTACTTTGTTGAGTAGGGACCTGCTGGCCGGAATAGTGGGGGCAAAATATTTGGCATTGCCATATCGGACCATGCTCTGCACTGGGTAGACCTGCAGTTTTGTAAGGACAGCTTTCAGTGCCCGCCATGGAGGCTGGAAGTTGGACTACTCGTGGACGAGACGGTGTGTGAGAGGCTGAGGAAGTACAGGCAGAATTACCTGCAGGTGAACGATACTGGAGAAGTCTTGGCAGCAGTGCTCTGGGAGGCACTGAAGGCAGTGGTGAGAGGGGAGCTGATTTCAATCCGGGCGTACAGGGACAGAACAGATGGGGCAGAGACGGACCGACTGATTAAGGAAATTCTACGGACGGGCAGGAGTTACGTGGAATCCCCGAGGCCAGAGTTACTCAGGAAACGACAGAGGCTGCAGACTGAGTTTGGGGTGCTGACTACAGGCAAGGCTGTAGAGCTGTAGGTAAAAGGTGCGATTTATGAGCATGGGGAGAAGGCCAGTAGAATGCTTGCGCAGCAACTGAGGAAGAGGGAAGCGGCCAGGGAAATGGGAAGGGTAGTGAATGGGGAAGGTAATCTAATGGGTGATCCAGCAGGGCTGAACAAGGTCTTTAGGGACTTTTATTGGAAGCTGTACACTTCGGAACCACCTGGGGGACCGGGGGGGATGAGGCGATTCCTGGACGGACTGACCTTCCCAAGAGTGGGGAGAGGGTTGGTGGAAGGACTGGGGGCCCTGATCAGGATCGAAGAGGTATTGGGGGGCCTGAAGGTCATGCAGTCTGGTAAAGCCCCAGGGCCGGACGGGTACCCGGTGGAGTTTAACAAAAATTTGCGGGGATAGTGGGGCGGGTGCTGGTCAGGGTCTTGAACGAGGCAAGAGACAGAGGGAGTTTACCCCCGACGATGACGCAGGCCACCATCTCGCTTATTCTGAAATGGGATAAGGACCCGGAGGCCTGTGGGTCATACAGGCCGATCTCTTTGATCAACGTAGACGGCAGGTTACTGGCCAAGATTTTGGCTACCAGAATTGAGGATTGTGTAACGGATGTAATTGTGGAGGATCAAACCGGGTTTGTAAAGGGGAGGCTGCTGGTGGCCAACCTAAGAAGGCTGCTCAACGTGATTATGATGCCCCCGGATAGTAGGGAGGTAGAAGATAGTGGTAGCCATGGATGTTGAAAAGGCTTTTGACCGGGTCGAGTGGGATTATCTGTGGGAGGTACTAGGACGGTTCGGGTTCATCGACTGGGTTAGGCTATTGTATCAGGCCCCAGAGGAGAGTATCAGGACGACATCGGACTACTTTAGACTTCACCGTGGAAGACGGGGCTGCCCTCTCTCCCCACTGCTATTTGCGCTGGCCATAGAGCACTGAGAGCTTCTAGGAGCTGGAAAGGGCTGATCGGGGGGGGGGGGGGGGGGGGTCTTGTTATACGCAGATGATTTGCTGTTATACGTATCGGACCCAATGGTGGGGATAGACGGTATTAAGGCAACCCTGAGGGAATTTGGCCGGTTCTCCGGATACAAACTGAACATGGCTGAGAGCGAGTTGTTTGTAATTCAGGCGAGGGAGCTGGAGAGTAGGCTGAAGGGGTTGCCGTTCAGGCTGGTGGGGGAGAGTTTCCGATATTTGGGGATTCCGGTGGCACGGGACTGGGGCAAGTTGCAGAAGTTCACCCTGTCCCAACTGGTGGAACGAGTGAGGGAGGAGGTCCGGAGGTGGGATGCGCGCCCGCTGTCATTGGCGGGGAGGGTGCAGACTGTTAAGATGACGATTCTCCCGCGGTTCTTGTTTGTTTTTTCTGTGTCTCCCCATCTTTATCCCGCGGTCCTTCTTTAAGAGGCTGAATAAAATTATTCTGGGATTTGTATGGGCCGGGAAGTCCCTGCGGGTGAAGAGGGTGATGCTTGAAAGGAACAGAGGAGAAGGTGTTGCCGAACTTCAGCAACTATTACTGGGCGGCCAACATAGCGCCGATAAGGAAATGGATGGTGGGTGCAGGGTCGGTTTGGGAGCGGATGGAGGCTGCTTCGTGCAGGAGCACTAGCTTAACAGCCCTGGTCACGGTGCCTCAGCCACTTCCGCCGGCACGATACTCCAGCCCAATAGTGTTGGCGGCTCTTCGGATCTGGGGCCAGTGGAGGAGGCATGTAGGGGAGGTAAGAGCATCGGTGTGGACCCCAATCTGCGGCAACCACCAATTTGCCCCGGGGAACATAGACGGGGGGGGGGGGGGTATCGACTGTGGAGGAGGGTGGGGATTGTGAAGATGGGGGATCTGTTCCTGGAAGGGAGCCTTCCGAGCATGAGGGTGCTGGAGGAGAAGTTTGGGCTGGCGATAGGGAACGACTTTAGAGACTTGCAGGTGAGGGATTTTGTACGCAGACTGGTGCCGTTCTTCCCACGTCTCCCGCCGAAGGGGAGGCAGGACAGGGTAGTTTCTAGGGGAGGGGTGGGGGAGGGTAGAGTTTCAGACGTCTACAAGGAACTAATGGGAGCTGAGGATACGCAGACCCAGGACCTGAAGCTTAAGTGGGAGGAGGAGCTCGGAGAGGGGGCTGGAGGACGGTATTTACGCAGAAGCCCTGAGCAGAGTAAACACGACCGCAACATGCGCCAGGCTCAGCCTGATCCAGTTTAAGGTCGTGCACCGGGCCCACATGACAGTGGCCCGGATGAGCAGATTCTTCGGGCTGGAGGACAAGTGTGCTAGATGTGCCAGAGGGCCGGCTAACCATGTATACATGTTCTGGTCGTGTCCTAAACTCGGTGGGTATTGGCAGGGATTCGCAGATGTCATGTCCCGGGTATTGAAAACTGGGGTGGTAATGAGTCTGGAGATGGCAGTCTTTGGGGTTTCGGAGGACCCGGGAGTCCAGGAAGAGAGAGAGGCCGACGTTCTGGCCTTTGCTTCCCTGGTTGCCCGGCGACGAATACTGTTAGCATGGAGGGACTCCAAGCCCCCGAGGGCTGAGGTATGGCTATCGGACATGGCGAGCTTTCTTGGCCTAGAGAAAGTCAAGTTCGCCTTGAGAGGTTCGCTACTAGGGTTCGCCCGAAGGTGGCAGCCATTTATTGACTTCTTCGCAGAGGAGGTCTGTGACTGAACAGAGCTGTGGTTTGCACTATGTTTAATTTGTAATTTGTGTTTTAACTTTTTTGTACTGTACAATGTCACCTATAGGCCTAAAATACCTCCATAAAATTGTTTGTTTAAAAAAAAAAAGAACAAATAAATGAATAGGATGGAAATAGAGGGATACGGACCCCGGAAGTGTAGAAAGTTTTACGTTAGACGGGCAGCATGATCGGCTCAGGCTTGGAGGGCCAAAGGGCCGATTCCTGTGCTGTACTTTTCTTTGTTGTTTGGAGTCGGACCCTTCTGATACCACCTCTTCCGTTGGCAACACTATGACTCACCCCTGTGCAACTGTGGCGAAGTGCGCACCACGGTGCATATAATCGACAAGTGCCCTAATCTGTGGTTCAGTGGTGCTCACGCTGATGGGCTGGCTTAAGAATTTCAAATTTGACATCTTGGCTGTTCATCAGTGCACACGATAGTTTTATTGCAGACCTTGGTGTTACCTTATTCCCAAGCCAGTTGAAGTATGAAACTAATGCTTTTCTTGGTAACGGGTTTGTTCACAGACTGCAGCATTACATATATCTGCCTCCTCCCTAACCAACCCAGTGTCCCAACAGTGTGTCTTTCTACTCCTGAGAGCACCTGTGAAGTTAACCAGACTGGTGAATCAATTTAACTGAATTAACCAAATTGCCAATCCCCTAAAGGGGCACTGCAATGAATGAAAGGATGAGGATTTAAAGCAAACTTAACAAACACAAACAAATGTCATTTTGGGGGCCAGTGATGCACTCCAGTCTCCGTGGTGCCCCCCCAGTCACACAAACGGTCTCTCTTTACAAGTGCTCAAAATACTTAATTAACATTTCATTAACACTGGGGTTGTGCTGGCGTTCTATTTTTTTATAACTTAATTTATTTCCTGTATATTATTGCCTGTCCAAAACATGGGGAGGGGAGAATTGACAGCAACCAATTTTCCAACGTCCTCCCTGAAGTGATGCCACTGGCATGAATCCAGACCCTTCAGTTTTGCGCAGTCTCGTGTGGGAGGCAAATAGAGTTGTTCCTGTAGGAAGTTGCGCAGGGATTATCCCCGCACTGATGGCCCGGCAGCTTTGGAGAGCCAACTTTTGAGTTTGTGTGAATGGGAACGTTATTTTGATTGAAACGTTCAATATTAAGTCTAAAAATTCAGGTTATGGTGAATCAATATTTTATGACCTTGTACAAGAAGACCAGGCCAACTGGCCTGTTGTTCTGCTGCAAGTTCTAGAACAGCCACCAGAATACTAAAAATCCAGCATGGGAGGCAAGAAAATAAACCTTTGATTGCAGCTCGTAAAATGCGTATCAAATAGTTGAAGTGATCTGTTACCCGAGGCTGTCTAGCTCTGGTGGTCCCCGTGCTTGTTGACCTCTATTGGCTCCCAGATGAGCATCTTCATTTTAAAATTCTCTTCCTTGTTTTCAAATCCTTCCATGACCTTGCCCCATCCTTTCTCTGTAATCTCCTCCAGCCCTACCAGCCTCTGACATCTCTGCACTCCTCTAATTCTGGCCTCTTGTGAAGCCCTGATTTTAATTGCCCAAATATTGGTGGCTATGCCTTCCGTCGCCTGGGCACGAAGGTCTGGAAGCTCCTGTCTAAACCCCTCGAACCTGCTTACCTTGTTTAAACTATTGACTAAAACCTACCTCTTTGATCATCTGACCTAATGGGTGGTGTTTTCCAGCCCTTCCCACTAGTGAGATCCTCCAGTCCCACTAAAGGTGTCCCCCCATGGCGGGTTCCTTGGTGGCAGGAGGGGCAAGTCCGGTCGGTGTAGAAATCGTCAGGACCGGAAGATCCCATCGGTGGCAAATGGCGCGCTGCCTCTGCCACCTGAAATCATGCCGTGAAGGGGCCGGATAACCCCACCCAAAATCTCCTTGTGTGGCTGAGCGTCCTATTTGTATAATGCTCTTAGGATGTTGTATTATGTTAAAGGTGATAGATAAATTCTTGTGGGTTTAGCTTGCCAGCTATCTGACATATTAGTTTAGTAATTCATTGATTGGCGAATCCCTGTCACCTTTAGAGTGCAGTGGAACTGGAGTCAATATTGGAAATTCTAGTCAAATCCTGGAGGGGAGTAATGTCACGGGAGGGTCTACAGATAAATTGTTTATTCCGCTCACGTTCGGTGTTAAGGAGTCAGCTCTATCTAAACTTATGATGAGTAGTAACTTCGAAAAAGGACCACACTGAAGGTGGAGCAGAGTGAAATGCAGGTCAATGTGGAAACGTAAACTTAGTTGCTGAACCCATTATAATTCGCACTGCATAACTTCCTCATTCAAATACTAAATTTAGTCACTTTTAATTCTGCTTCATTGTCAGTCCTTTATCTCAAATGTTTCAGTCACCAACAACCTGTCAGTTCCTCAATTTGCTGTGTACGGTGCTAACAAATAGCAGGTTGAACTTTTTGTTTCAATAGCAGAAATATCTCGAGTATCTGAATTTAACTTTAAAATCTACTGCGAAGGGGCGGCACGACACAGTGGTTAGCACTGCTGCCTCAAGTCGCGAGGAACCGGGTTCAATCCCGGCTCTGGCTCACTGTGTGGAGTTTGCACATTCGCCCTGTGTCTGCGTGGGTCTTACCCCCACAGCCCAAACCCAAATATGTGCAGGGTAGGTGGATTGACCATTCCAAATTGCCCCTTAATAGGAAATAAAAAAAAAAAAAAATCTACTGCGACTTGTTTTTGATCTCTTCCTCAAATTAAAAATTATATCCCTTCCGGGCAGCTTCACTGTTGGCAACAAGTCACCAAAACCCGCTTGTGGGCACTATTGGAAAATTACTTTGGCAAACTGTTCTAGAATATTCCAATATTGGTGATTATCATAGAATTTACAGTGCAGAAGGAGGCCATTCGGCCCATCGAGTCTGCACCGGCTCTTGGAAAGAGCACCCTACCCAAGGTCAACACCGCCACCCTATCCCCATAACCCAGTAACCCCACCCAACACTAAGGGCAATTTTGGACACTAAGGGCAATTTATCATGGCCAATCCATCTAACCCGCACATCTTTGGACTGTGGGAGGAAACCGGAGCACCCGGAGGAAACCCACGCACACACTGGGAGGATGTGCAGACTCCGCACAGACAGTGACCCAAGCCAGAATCGAACCTGGGACCCTGGAGCTGTGAAGCAATTGTGCTATCCACAATGCTACCGTGCTGCCCGTGATCTGAGGAAACTTAATCTCCCCTTGTCCATGTCCACTCTCTCTCTCTTGCCATGTTGCCAGAGCATCTCTGACCCATATAGAAACCACTAGAATTCAGTTCAGCAAGTATCTATCTTTAGTCCCTTCTTGTCTGTGTGCTGTTGTCACTGCTCAGTGACATGGAGTCCCCTTCCACGTGCATGCTCGCAACTCCTAACCCTGCCTCCCCTCCACCTCACTCTACCCGTTTCTCTTTTCTTTCTGCTGTCAGATTGCCTGTTTATCTACATTCAGTGCTGAATAGGCCACGGTAAAGCTCCACGGCATTTTCTTTAGTTGTACTGTACCACAATTTCAATATCCTTGCCACCAAAGTAATTCCCCTCTCCTCGGCCACAACCAGGCTGCGCAGCCTCCGTCTGAATCACGTCTCAATAGCATCATCTCAAAGACTGCCTACTTATACCTTTGTCACTGCCTCGTACCCTGCTTCTGCTGAAACTCTCATTGATGCCTGTCAACTTCAATAAATGCAAAATACTGCGGATGCTGTAAATCTGAAATAAAAACAGAAAATGGCAGAAAGACACAGCAAGTTGGCAGCATCTGCGGAGAGAAGCAGAGTTGACTTTAAGTCCGATCTGATCATGTTCCAACTGTTTAACATTCAGAAAGTTCCTGTATCCTATTCCACATTGAATCTGCTCAACCAATACTCAGTCTCTGTCCGTTCTTATTTATCTTTCCCAGACCATGGTGTCCGAAGCAGGAGGGTGCCACTTCATGGTCTGCACCAAGTCTTGTGTTGAAATCCACCCAATAGGTAAAGATGTTCTGACTTGGGATCCTGGTGACAGCAGCTGCAAGGCAATGTTGGGAACTGTGTATTGCCTTCTCACCGAGGCTTCGACCTTGTAGATACGTAGGAAAATAGGAGCAGGAGGAGATCATTCAGCCCTTCGAGCCTGCTCCACCATTCCGTAAGATCATGGCTGATCCTTTATCTCAACACCAGACTCCTGTGCTCTCCCTGTATCCCTTAGCATCTACAAATCTTTTTCTTTCTGAAATATATTCAGTGACTTGGCCTCTAAAGACTTCTGTGGCAGAGAATTCCGCAGGTTCACCACCGTCTGAGTGAAGAGGTTTCTCCTCTTCTCAGTCCTAAATGGCCCACCCCATATCCTGAGATTGTAACCCCTTGTTCTAGACCCTCTCAGCCAGGCGAAACATTATCCCTGCATCCAGTCTGTCCAGCCCTGTCAGAATTTTATCTTTCAATGAGATCCTCACCCTCATTCTTAACTCCACTTAAGACAGCCCCAGTCAACCCAATCTCTCTTGCCATCCCAGGAATCAGTCTGGTAAACCTTCGCTACACTCCCTCAATGGCAAGTATATCTTTTCTTGAGTAAGGAGACCAAAACTGCACGCATTACTCCAGGTGTGGTCTCACCAAGGCCTTGAACAGCTGCAGTAAGACATCCTTGCTCTTGTACTTAAGTCCTCTTGCAACCTACCATTTGCATTCTTAACTGCTTTCTGCACCTGCAGAGGGTGGTCTACTTAAGCAGCTGGAAAAAATTGTCTGTCTGCTGAATCTGCTCAATGTCCTCTTCCCTTTCCATGATTAGATGATTGGTAAGGCCAGCTTTAACTAGACAACATTGGAACCCATTGAGATCCTCAATAGGATCAAACAGGGTTGTGTCTCAGCACCAACACTCTTTGACATATTTGTCTCTTTGCTGCTGTGGTTTACCTTCCAATCCCATGACCACTACCACCTAGAAGGACAAGCAGATACCTGGGGACCCCACTACCTGGAAGTTCCCCTCCAAGCCATTCACCATCCTGACTTGGAAATATATCGCCGTTGCTTCACTGTTGTGTGACATTGTGAAATGTTCAGAATACAAAGGGTTAATGTCATATCATAATTAGCCACTAGGTGGAGCTAGATGCAGAACTATATAAAGCACTGACTCCGGCTTCTGGGAGAGGAATGGAGAGAGTGCAGAGGAGCGATCTGGAAAGTGCAGAGTGCAGTTATAGATAGTGTAGAGACTAGTGTTAGTAGAGTGTAGATTATTGTTTACCATCGGAGTAAATGGTTGAGCTTTAAGTAGTGTAAATAAAAGTTAGCTTTGTTAATGAACATAGCTTCTGTGGTTTCTGTGAACACTACAACATCCATCCTGATAACAAGAATCACAAAGAACACCCCATGTTGCTGGGTCAAGATCCTGGAACTCCCTGTGAGTGTATCGTCACCACATGGATTGCAGAGGTTCAAGAAGGAAGCTCACCAGCACCTTCTCGAGGGCAGTTAGGGATGGGCAATGAGTGCTGACCTAACCAGGCGAAGCCTGCAAAAATGTTATCTACAGAAGTTGTCTGAAAGCTATTCAGCCTTGCCTGCCTGAGATCTAAAACAAAGGTGTCCCAAGTCTTCACCAGAGAGCTGCTTCACACTGATGATACATTCCATACTGAGGAACACCTTTTACAGCAAATGGACAGATTTTGTCATTCCTATAAAGAGTTTATTTTGACCATCAGCTTCAGGAATACAAATGTCATGGTCCAGGATGTTGCTAGACCCACAGTGATCAGCACTGACAATGTTGATTCTAGTCTCCACAATCACCAGCAATGTGTTACTTGATCTGTGTCACCTTGACATTTATCATTATGAAGTGCTTAAAAGAGGTTGGTCATGAGACGCATCAACTCCATACTCCAGAATGCCTTTATCCACTGCAATTCACATACCACTGCAACCAGTCCACAGCAATTCCATCTCCCTGGCCCTATGCTCATCCCTGGAGCATCGTGGCAACAAGGACTCCTACGTCAGACTCCTATTAATTGACTACAGCTCCGACTTCAACATCATAATCCCAGCCAAGCTCGTATCAAAACTCCAAAACCTAGTTGGCTCCTCCCTCTGCAACTGGATCCTCGACTTCCTGACCCATAGACCACAATCAGTAGGAATAAACAACAACACCTCCTCCACGATAGACCTCAATACCTGGGCCCCGCAAGGGTGTGTACTTAGTCCCCTACTATACTCACTATTACACCCACGACTGTGTGGCAAAATTTGGCTCCAACTCCATTTACAAGTTTGTTTGTGACAAGACCGTAGTGGGTCAGATCTCAAACAACAATGAGAGGTAGAGAACCTAGTGGCATGCTGTAATAACCATAATCTCTCCCTCAACATCAGCAAACCTAAGGAGCTGGTCATTGACTTCAGGAAGCGAAGTTCCGTAATTGCCTTCTGTATCAATGGTGCCGAGATGGAGATGGCTGACAGCTTCAAATTCCGAGGTGTGTACCTCACCAACAATCTGTCCCGGTCCACCCACGTCGACGCTACAACCAAGAAAGTACAAAAGTGCCCTATGCTCATCCCTACTTCCTCCGGAAACTAAGGAAATTCGACAAGTCCACATTGACTCTTACCAATTTTTACAGATGAACCATAGAAGTACCTGGCTGCATCATAGCCTGGTATGGAAACTGCTCGGCCCACCGTGGGAACCTAGAGAGTTGTGAATGCAGCCTAGTCCATCACGTGAAACCGGCTCCCATGCATTGACCTATCTACACCTCCCACTGCCTTAGGAAAGCGGGCAGCATAATCAAAGACCCGTCCCACCTGGGTTATTCCCTCTTCCGACCTCTTCCATCGGGCAGGAGATATAAAAGTCTGAGAACATGCACTGACAGGTTCAAAAACAAATTCTTCCCCCGCTGTTACCAGACTCCTAAATGACCCTGTTGTGGACTGAACTGATCCCTTCACAGATCTTCTCTACTGAGTCGTACTACACTCCATATGCTTCATCTGACGCCTATGTCTATGTATTTATATTGTGTATCTATCCCTCCCTCCATCCTCCATTCTTGTTTTATCCACTTAAGGGACAATTTAGCATGGCCAGTTCACCTACCATGCACATCTTTGGGTTGTAGGGGTGAGACCCATGCAGACACTGGGAGAATGTGCAAACTCCACATGGACCGGGACTGAACGTGGGTCCTCGGCGCCGTGAGGCAGCAGTGCTAACTACTGTCCGTGTGGAGTTTGCACATCCTTCCTGTCGGTATGGAGTTTGCACATTCTCCGTGTCTGCATGGGTCCTCACCCCCACAACCCAAAGATGTGCAGGGTAGGTGGATTGGCCATGCTAAATTGCCTCTTAATTGGGGAAAAAAAAGAAAAAGAATTGGATACTCTGAATTTCTTTGTTTAAAAAAAAAAACCAGTGACCTGACTGAGAACATCCAATTTTGAGTTTACCAAGTCTGTGTCCTCAGCGCACTCCTCCACAGTTGAGACCTGGACAACATACGCTAGGCAGGCAAAAGGACTGAACAGTCTTGGGTGTAAAATCGGCATCTCCTGGCAAGCCAAGGTCACAAACTCCAGAGACCCTAGAGTATGCTAATTCCATCCGTATACACGGCTTAGCAATTTGTTTATTGGATAGATGATTGGAAACCCAAAAACATTGGTGAACTGGCCAATAACTCCTGGGCGTCTATACCTCCATTGCAGGGACAACATAGGAAGATGGCAGAGATTGGCTCTGCAATTGGGAGACCGTCAGTCAAGGCTGTGTCCTCTGCTGACTAGCTGTTTGGAAGGGCATTGGAAGAGATGGCCAGAAACTGAAAGCTCAATCGGTCGAGAAGCAATCCCAAATTAATTGTCTGCACCTTCCTCTGGAGCACGTGTGACAGACTGGGAGCTCCTGAGCCACATCAGACGATGCTTAACACACAGTTGACCACAGCGCAAACCGTTATCTGCAAAGCCGTCAGCCCCATTTCCCCCTATGCTCACTGACTTATATTGCTGCTCATCCTCCAACTCCTCAAATATAGCGCAGCAAATCCACCCATTAGCCGGGGAAAAAGTCTGCAAATTCCACTACGGGCGAGAGCCACCAAATGTGCAACCACTCTCATCATAGCCGCCACCGGAAGTCCGCTTTTTTATTATTGTGGTTAAATGCCTCGGTGATCTTTCACTCCCTCCAATCACCACGCTTCTCCAGACTCACAACCATCCCAAAAGTCTGCATGGCTCCAATTATGCCCTCTTGCGCATGTTTCTCTCATCAACCAGCTGGTTCCAGAATTAATTCCCTAAACCCCGTCACTTTCTTTTAAGAACTTCTATTAAAATCTCTCTGATCAAGCTTTTAGCATCCTTTCCTAATAACATTTTTCTTGGTTTAGTTTTTGTCATCTTATGCTCAGTTGAAGCATTTTTGGAGATTTTTCTGTGTTAACTACCCTATATAAATGTTGTCTCTGTAGACCAGTGATTGTCTCACTTTTCTGAGGGCCCCCTTGTAGTTATATCATGAGTAGCCGATCAAAACTCTGCTTGATATCATCCAGAGAGTGCATACTTCTGTCAGCTACTCGAGGCAACTGCTGCCTTGTGAACTGCCTTTCTAACTCACTTAAGCTGTTGAAGTTTACTTCCTGAACGGTTAAATCCATGGACAGGAGCTGGACTCTGTCTTTCAGTTAGCTGTGGAAAGGCAGATAGAAAAAGAAAAATTTGTTGAGGAAATATGAACTGTGAGCTGAACCTGTCATGCGTGCAAGATGTAGCAGAGTGAAAGGTGACAGCCCATTCGTACAGTGTAACCAGAGACTGTGAACAGGGCTGACAGGCTAATAGTTTCAAGCTGTATGGGAGGTAGTAATGGTTTTACATGTTGATTGAATGCTGAGGTAATGAGTTGATTATACTTGGTTACCACAAGATTTTATATCCCCTATTGTATCTGGAACCCACTAAGGCAGCCAGGTGTTGAAAACACCATCCATTAATGATTTCAAATGGCAGGGACTCTCCTCCCTTCTACAATCCAGCAATACATACACCCGCAGCTCCACACAGCAGGTTTGGCCCTGCCGGGTTAATTCTTCCTCCCAAGGCTGCTGCTGGTCGGTTAACTTGTTACAACCCCTCATGTGAAGTGCCAGCGACCCCAAGTGATCGACATCAGCTTTCCACATGATTGGTTGAAAAGGCTAAAACTGGGATTGGGTGCTGTATGGAATGGAGTGGAGACATTTTAGGCTTTGGCAGGGCTGACCGCAGGGAAAGAAAGAGTCTGAAACCAGTAGGTATTGACTGGTTGCTCCACATTGAGAAAATCGGCAAAGATAACCACCTGAATTAACTTGGCTCTGCCACAAGCTGTGCTGTTTGTTCTAACTGCATTAATTTGCTGATACTGACCGTAAAGCAGTAAACTCTGAATCAATCCTCTGTGGGAGAGGTATTTGCGCGTGGTGGAAATTGTGTATAAATTGAATAAAGGTGACTGTTGTCTATCTGAGATTTGACAATCTCGGATACTTTTAAACCATACCCTTGAATCCCTTTTATTCCCTTTGGGGAGGTGTTGGAAGGATTTCCAGGCTGATTTGCAGCCCATTGAACCTGGTCATAATTGTTCCCTTCATGGTCAAAGCATTTTGGTATGGAACTTGAACTTGGGAGATTCTGACTCCGAGGTAGGGGCACTCTCACTGCATCATAAAACACAGCCCCTCAGATTGTAGCACACCATCAGTATGGCCACAGTGTCTGCCCAGATTGTTGTTTGTCCACTATTTGTTTTGGTTGATAAATGGTGGCCAATGGGAACTGGGCTTATGATGACCATGAGATAGAATGCCAGGAGAAACCTAGGGAGCTATGTAGGATATCCAACACCCAACCAGGCCATTGGCCCAGTCAGCCCATGCTGCCGTTTATGCTCCATTCGAGTCTCCTGCCATCATTTCTTATCTAAATCATCGTAACCCTCTATTTCCTTCTCCTCATTTGCTTGTTTAGCTTCCCCTTCAATACATCTTTACTATCTTCAACCATTCCATGGTAATGAGTTAAACATTTTCCCCGTTCTCTGGGTAAAGAAGTTTCCGCTGAATTCCTGACTGGATTTCTTGGTGATTGACAGTCTCTGGTTCTGCTCCTCCCCAGGAGAGGAAACATTCTCTCTGCATCCACTCTATCTAAACCTTGCAAAAGTTTAAAGATCTCTATTCTGTCTCACCTCAGCCACAAAGAGACCCTGCCCATCAATTGTTGCTTGATGTGTATGCCTATGCATTTCTGCTATCCTCCTTGTCAATCTTCTCTGCACCCTCCGCGCATTGGGATGCATGCGACGACCTGGACTGCACACAGTATGGTTGGCTCGGATTGCATCGGCCTCATGATGCTGCCTTCTCCTGTGTGATGCATGATGCCTCACTGTCTGATCAATCGGGACGGGAATTTAATCAGGTCTGTGTGTGGCTTTTGCTGGCAGTTAAAATGACTTGGGTCCTTTCTACATGGAAGAATAACAGGCAGAATGTCACTGCTGCTCTGCAAACTCCAATCATTAGATTCCAGATTAAACATTTAACAAATTGTGCTTAAGATACGGGTGTCGCTGGCTAGGCCAACATTTATTGTCCATCCCCAATTGCTCTTGAAAAGGTGGTGATGAGCTGCCTTCTTGAACTGCTGCAATCCCATGTGTTGCAAGTATCCCCAGAATGGTGTCAAGGAGGGGGTTGATCTACCAGTGAGAGAGCAGCAGATGTAGTTCTAAATCGGAGCCTGGAGGGGACCTTGCAGGTGCTGGTGTTCCCATAATGTTGCGGCTCTTGATGTTACGGGTAATAGAGGCTGGAAGTTCTGTTGAAGTGACCTTGCTGTGTCACTGCAGTACTTCCTGTCAATGGTGCATAATGCAGCCCTGAGCAGACAAAGGATAAGGTGTCTCTGGGCGTTTTTGTGTAGTGCGCATTCCTCACTGTTATGAGATAAGTGGTCCTGGCAATCCTCCGCATCATCGAGGTAGTTGCAGTGTTTGGTGATTATGGTCCTTGTTTTGACTCTGTTCCTTGTCTGCCTATTGTGAAATCAACTGTGTCTCTAACCTAGACAAACAGGGACCTGTCACACTCAATGCAACCAGCTTGTAACATTTGACAGAACAATATGGGGAACTGGTTCATCACCCATATGTTTTATTCATGTTTATTTTCTTGTGGGGTTTGGGAGTCTGTGCTGTCAAGCTAACTCTAATTTTGGGCTGGAGTCTCAATCCTAAATTGGAGAGCTAGGACAGGGTGCAAACTCCTGTTAATTTGCATTGGCAGCATATCCCTCACTGTGCCAACCCAATCTGCCCTTCTAAGAGAATGTGGTTCACTGTTGATCCACCTATAGTTTCTCGGAGGTGTGAATGGGCTGAGTTTTGTAAGGGCCCCGAAGAATCCAGCACGAGTTTTAAGGATACAAAATAATAAAGTTTATTTACTATAACAATATATACATAGCAGTAGCAGTAACTTCCCTTGCTACCTTCTCCTTCCTCCTGGTTCCTGGACTGGCCAACTTATTTATAGTAGGAGCTTCTCCGTCCCCCTCATTGGGGAAGTTCATACTCCCATAGGATTGTAGGATAATCATTAGTCCCCAGCCAATTGTCAGTAGGCAGGTTATAACACTGAGGAAAAATACTTTTCTCACTCTGCTGCTGAAGAAAGGAATGCAATCCCATTCTGGTTGCCAAATCTGAGTGCTTTCCTGGAGGTCTAGTCACATGACTGCCTCCCTCAAGCTGACTTGCTCCACTGTTGCTCTGTTGAATTTGGTTGAATATAGTTTGTTTGAAATTTGGAATTCTTGCCTTTGTCCTGTCCTGATGATTGCAAGGTGAAAAACCTCCGCAACATGTCTCTTCAGAAATATTTAAGTTATGTTCTACTGAGTGACTGTATGTTTAAAGAAAAACTTCTGAGCCCGACAGCAGTTCTTCTACAAGCAGGGAGGGCACTGATGCTCGTTCAATGACTCCAGAAGCGAGATTGGATGACAATTGAAGGCTTTATTGGACTAGATGTTTCCCCCAGCAACGCAGGTACAGAATGCAGCTGCTAGGGAGACACAGACTCTTATACTCCGCCTTACTGGGTGGAACCAGCAGGCAGGCTTCACCAATGATCTTCCTGTCTCAGGTACCTCCCACACCAATGATCTTACAGCCTCAACCTAGGTACCGTAAAATAACCTTTCCTGCTGTAGGTGAATCTACCCTTAAATCCTGATCTTCGAAGTTTTCTTCAAATCCCCTTGCCACAAGCCTGGCCTTTGCCTTATAAGTTCCATCCGGAAGAACCTTTTCTGTGCAAATCCATCTTTGGGATAGAGCTCTTTGTCCCCTATCTGGTACTTCCGTGTATACCCCAAATTCACTCCAACTATGCAATTCTTGCTGTTTAGCTTCTTTAATAACTTTTTCATCTAATTTATTTGAAGCCACCAAAATCTCACGTGCATGTGGGCTTCTACTCCAATTAGTATTCATAGTCTTACTCCTGTTCCGAGATCTTGACAAACTACGTCCCCTCTCCCGCCTGGTAACTCATTCTGTACTGCTACTGCTTGATCTTTCCCTTCTGCTGTGGGATGCCCTTTCAATAGTTCTCTACCTTTTCCTGTGGACCTGTTCACTATCCGATGTACTATCTGAACTGGCACTGCGTTTCTGTGCCCTCCATTTTTGAACTTCGTTTTCCCAATCTGTTGTCTTGACTCCTTCCCCTGAATGCTGTACATTCAACCAATGTTTATACTTTCCAGTGGCCTGAAAGAATTTATTAATTTCTCACCCTGCTCTAATAACAGTTGCATCCTTCCATTGACTAGACCCTTCAGGCAAGTATGTCACTTTTGTACCAACCTTTGGCAGTTGTCCTTTCAGAAAAATGGCCTGTTCTAATTCACCAGAAGTGTTGTGTTCCTCCACAGAAACCCTGTCTATATCAGTTAATTGGTCCTCATAGTTCTGTAACACGTGCGTACCAGATGACTCTGGTTCCTCCTCATGTCTGTCTGCTCTGTCTAAATTTGAAAGTTTGTAATCTGTACCCATTATCCTTGATGAATGGACCCTAACAGTTTGATTACCATGTTGCAAAATAATTGTTTTGCCATCTATGCCTATGATCTTCCCTGGGCCTTTCCATTCATTAGAATTGTCTCTCTTATAGTATACCATGTCTCCTTGCTGAAAAACGGCATATGATGGCCGTACGTTATGTCTTAAAGCTCTGCGAATTCTTTCAGAGACTTCTGCTTCCAAAAAAGCTTTTCTACTGCTATGTAATGCATTTAAATGTTCAGCAAAACCAGAGCTAATTGTAGTCTCCTCCCAAGCTGGAGGCTGGTCATCCAAAATGGACGGAATTTTAGGATTTCTACCAAACACTAATTGATAAGGACTATAGCCCCCAACCATCTGCAATGAATTCTTTGCATGTACTGCCCATGCTAAAGCTGAATTTAGCTTGCAATTTGGTCGATCTGCCAAAATTTCATCGATGACAGCATGATTTCTTTCACAGACACCATTACTAAATGGGCTTTCTGCAGCCGTATTCATAACTCTGATGTTCATGTTTTCTCACATATCCCTAAACTCATCATTAGCAAATTCTCCCCCATTATCCGTAAGGAATTTTGCCGGTGGACCCATTCCTGTCCCTATCCATTTTTCCACTATTTGATCCAGAATTACTCTCTTTTATTTCCTTCGTACAATCGTTGATTGCCTAAATCTGGTTGCTAAATCTACAAAATGCAAAATAAATATATTATTTGCTTTATCCCAGATCTTAAGGTCCATGGCCACAATGTCGTTAAAATCCCTGGCCAAAGGTAGCGTTACTATCGGTCGTGCTGGTGTCCTTCTGTACTTCCTACAAACTTCACAGCGGTCACGAATCTGTTCTATCAGTTTAGTATAGTCGTCATCCCTTACCCCTGCATCCTTTAATAAATTTTTCAGCCTCCGAGGAGACGGATGTGCAAATTGCCGATGCAGTTTTAATACCACAAGCTTTTTATCCGACTGTGTAAATTGTAAGTCCACAGTCTTTCCAAAAACTGTTGCCTTATCCTGCTCCATATCCAGTTTCATGTGTGCTTTCTTCATCGATGGTCTGCTGAAAAGCAAAGGTATCTCACTTGATACACCATCCGTGCGAATGAAATGATTCACTCCGGCAATATTGCAAGGGATCACCACTCTTTTCAGCGACTTCAGAGTATTATCATCCCCAAACCTGAAACTTGTGGAACTTTCAAATTCCTTAACCTTGTTACGATTTTCAGCATTCAAAGAGTCCAGGTAACATTTTAACCAGTCAATTCCACACATAGTAGATGTGCAGCCACTGTCCAATACAGCACAGTTGAAGGATTCTGCAACCAACATCCTCATTACTGGCGTAAAACTGCTTGACAATAGGACAATGCCTTCTTTCTGGTCACTACCTTTTTCCTCTTCTGACTCTTCCATGTCATGTGTCGCTTCAAACATTCTATCATAACGAGTTGGACAGTTGAAAGCATAATGGTATTGAGAGTCACATCGAAAACATCGATTTATCATGCCCCATGCATTTCTGGGGTTCATCTTCCTATTGTAGGTTCTAACTGGCTTTCTGTATTCATAATTTCCTTGTCTCGGTCTCCGTCTATAGTCTTGAGCCCTGTTTGTAGTCATACGATTTCGCCATCCTGTTACTAGTGTATCTTCCATATTCTGCCTTATTGCAGGCTGACCTATTTGGGTCATCAGAGCCATCGGAATCGAATGTTTCCCCAGAAACGTTTGTAAAGCTTTTGTCATCTTTTCAAATAAGGTATCCTTATCAGTAAACTGAACTCCTGTCAAAACCAGGAGCCTGTCCATGTTGTTCACTCTAGCACAGTCAAGTAATTTAAAGGCCAACACAGACTGAAAATTCCAAATTGTGTTTCTGCAGCCTTTTATATAGTCTGCCAAATTCCATTATATAGTCTTCCATGGAGATATCCTCCATTTTCCGGAACTTATCAAAATCCGACCATGCTTCATACGCACTTAACAAGTCATCTTTCTTATAAATCTTATCCATATAATGTAATACAGTCTCCAGACCTTCTTCTGAGTCTAACTCTTCCAATTCCAGCTCAGAAAGCATTTTGTTTCGGATTTTACTGCCATATGGTAGAGAAAGAACCAATGCCATACCTTGTTTTCTCTTTCCCAAAGCAGTTACTTTAGTTCACATAACTACTGCACTTCTCCATTGGTCGTACGATTCCCTTTTAGAAAATAAGGGAGGATAGTCATATCCAGCCATCTTTATCCTGGGTTCAGCCATGTATCTTTTTTTTTTTTCCTTCTCACTCACTCCTTGGTTTGATCAGGAAAAGTTGTATCTTTCAAACCTTCACATTTGCACAGCAACCATCCTCTGCTACCATTGTTAGGCATTTTAGTTGCTGTGAAATGAAGAGTCTAAAGTTCTGGTTCCTTTTCACCAAACACCATTTATTTCACTTCCACAGCCTCTGCACAAAACTCTTAACAACACACCACCTGGCAGAGGCCACCTGAAGCCCCTTTACATATCAGTGTCAATTAATGGATACTTAACATAAATGAGACAACTAATTGCAATGTCTCTTAATCCATTACTTAACACAGCCAAGATGGCGGCGCCCACGGGTCGCACATGGCTGGGGGTGGGCAAGATGGCAGCGCCCACGCATCGCACGTGGTCCCTGGGGAACAAGATGGCGGTGCCCGGGCCTGCACATGGCTTGGGAAAATGAAGATGGCGGCACGCGCGGCCCGCACATGGCCCATGGAGAGAGTTGTGGTGGTGGCCCCGGTTCGCCCCCGGAGACCGCGGCGACCGCGCGGGCCTGGCAAACCGCCACAAAATGGCCCTTTTTGCCACAACCTTTGCAAGTGGAGGTGCGGGCCAGGCAGCGCTGCTGGAAATGCTTGGCTTGCCTGCAAAAATAACAGCGGGGTTGCCTGGTAGCTCGCGGCACAAGCTTGTGGGGGGATGGGGGATGCATTGGGGTCGGCTGCGGGTGGGTTCCACGCTGCCCAAGCGGCTGCCACATGGTCAGGGATGTACGTGCGGGCATTTCGGAAGGCCACATCCAGGGAGCTAGCAAGGGCCTGTGCCTCCTTGAGGCCTAGTGTCTCTTTCTCAAGCAGCCGCTGATGGATTTGGGAGGACAGCATACAAAAAAGAACAAAGAAATGTACAGCACAGGAACAGGCCCTTCGGCCCTCCAAGTCCGTGCCGACCATGCTGCCCGACTAAACTACAATCTTCTACACTTCCTGGGTCCGTATCCCTCTATTCCCATCCTATTCATGTATTTGTCAAGATGCCCCTTAAATGTCACTATCGTCCCTGCTTCCACCACCTCCTCCGGTAGCGAGTTCCAGGCACCCATTACCCTCTGCGTAAAAAAAACTTGCCTCGTACATCTACTCTAAACCTTGCCCCTCTCACCTTAAACCTATGCCCCCTAGTAATTGACCCCTCTACCCTGGGGAAAAGCCTCTGACTATCCACTCTGTCTATGCCCCTCATAATTTTGTAGACCTCTATCAGGTCTCCCCTCAACCTCCTTCGTTCCAGTGAGAACAAACCGAGTTTATTCAACCGCTCCTCATAGCTAATGCCCTCCATACCAGGCAACATTCTGGTAAATCTCTTCTGCACCCTCTCTAAAGCCTCCACATCCTTCTGGTAGTGTGGCAACCAGAATTGAACACTATATTCCAAGTGTGGCCTAACTAAGGTTCTATACAGCTGCAACATGACTTGCCAATTCTTATCCTCAATGCCCCGGCCAATGAAGGCAAGCATGCCGTATGCCTTCTTGACTACCTTCTCCACCTGTGTTGCCCCTTTCAATGACCTGTGGACCTGTACTCCTAGATCTCTCTGACTTTCAATACTCTTGAGGGTTCTACCATTCACTGTATATTCCCTACCTGTATTAGACCTTCCAAAATGCATTACCTCACATTTGTCCGGATTAAACTCCATCTGCCATCTCTACCTGCAACAAATGCGTCCCGGATTAAAAGTTCTTTGTGGTCACTGCCTGAAACTTGCGGGCAGTCACAGTTCCTCCCTAGTACTCGAAGCGCGTGGTAGATTCATCCAGCGATTTGTCGCCTTGTCGGTAGCAGATGTTGGGCGTAAACCTGGTTTACTGGGCAAATGTAGTGTCCTTTCAACAGGGCCATCGCGGCCTCGAAATCGTCCGCATCCCCGATGAGGGTGTAGATCTCTGGGTTCACCCTCGAGTGGTGAACTTGCATCTTCTGGTCCTCCATGGGTGCAGTCGTGGCCGTCCTGAGGTACCCGTTGAAGCACGCCAGCCAGTGTTTGAAGGTTGCCGCTGAGTTTGCCGCGTGGGGGCTGAGTTGCAGATACTCCGGCTTGATTCGGAGCTCCATTCTTTAAAACCTAGTCCAATAAATTGATGCTCGATCAATGACTCCAGAAGCGAGATTGGATGACAATTGAAGGCTTTATTGGACTAGATGTTTCCCCCAGCAGCGCAGGTACAGAATGCAGCTGCTAGGGAGACACAGACTCTTATACTCTGCCTTACTGGGTGGAACCAGCAGGAAGACTTCACCAATGATCTTCCTGTCTCAGGTACCTCCCACACCAATGATCTTACAGCCTCAACCTAGGTACCATAATACCCTTAATACCAACTACCACAGGCACTTTGAGACATTCTGTCCAAAACTCTTGCATGTATCTTAACATATTTGCTTTCGGAACTAGAAACTATTGTAAAGTGGAAGGTTGTTGAGTTAGGGGGCCCACCTTTTGTGTAGTAATGCAGTCTGTTGCCAGTGTCACTGTAGGTCATTTGTGGAAACCTGTGCGTGACGGAGGCAGTGCCCGTGGGGAGCCAATGACCATGGTGAGGTTAAACCTCTATTGGCAGGCTTAGCAGGAATGACATTTAGCACTATCTGACCATAAAGCCCACTCATTGTGTAACGGAGAAGTGAAATAGCCCATCGACAGAGCTGGTCAACTTGTAATCTAAGCTTGGAAACCTTCAGCCAGGGGCATCTTCTCAATTTCACCAGCTCTTCAATTTAATTGTGGCTGATTAAAGATGAGAAGCAGTTTCATCTGTGCATATTTTCTGGGTTTGGTGTCGCCGGTGGTTCAGTGGACAGCTCACTCCTCTCTGAGCCAGAAGGTTGACACTCCTGTGCAACAGCAGGGGGATGCTGCACTGTCTAAAATGGTGTTTCTCGTATGAGATGTTAAACTCGGGGTCCATCTGCCCCCACAGTTGAATTTATTGAATCCTACAGCACTGCTTTAAAGAGCAGGGGAGTTATCCTTGCCACCCTGGCCCTCAATCATCACAAAAACAGACGGGTCAATAACCAGAGGACAGATTTCCAATAGTTTAGTCAAAGAGTCCGAGGGAGGTGAGAATTTTTTTTTTAACGTAGTGAGATGCTGTGATCTGGAATTAAATCCTGAAGCAGATTCAATAAAAGTTTTCAACAGCAAATTGGAAAAATACTTGAAGGGGAAAAATTTGCAGAGCTATAGGGAAGGAGTTAAAGGGGAGATGGGGGGCAGTGAGAATGGAACTAATTGGATAATTTAAATGTCACAAAAGGTTGAATGGCCACCTTCTGTGCTGTATCATTCGACAGGTCTATGGTCCAGTCGTTATTGCATTGCTGTTAGTGGGAGCTTGCTGTGCAGAAATTGGCTGCCGGGATCCCACATTATAACAGTGATAGCAATTGGTAAGTACTCCATTGGCCATGAAGCTCTTTGGGATGTCTCCAGGTTGTGTGAAAAAAATCGCTTATTGTCACGAGTAGGCTTCAATGAAGTTACTGTGAAAAGCCCCTAGTCGCCACATTCCGGCGCCTGTTCGGGGAGGCTGGTACGGGAATTGAACCGTGCTGCTGGCCTGCCTTGGTCTGCTTTAAAAGCCAGCGATTTAGCCCAGTGAACTAAACCATAGTATGAAAGGCACTATGGAAATGCAATTTTTTTCCCTTTAAGCTGCTCAGCCAAGGTAGGATTTTATTTTTATGCAAATATGCGCGGATGTTGTTGAATTTGAGTTTGGTGAAATGACGTGAAGCCGGACTGAATGTGTGTCGAATTGTTCATGTCTCACTCTCTGTCTCGCCCCTGAATGGTATTGACGTTGTGTAGAAACATGCAGCATTCATCTAACACTAGTCACAGCCATCTGGTGCACAGATGTTATGTATAGGCTTTCTGTTAGGTGAATTGCAGCCTAATGGGGAGAGGAATTTTAGACTAAACAGTTGAGAAAGGTATGTGGCTGAAGACAATATCCCTTTTCAGAAAATGTCATTATAAACCAGAGTAAGAAGGAAATAGTGAGCCAGCGAGGCCAGAGCTTTCGACTCTGTGTGTTGGGGGTGCAGGGGTTAATAAATGAATTTACCCCCAGAGGAGGCAGGGACAGACTAAGGAAGTAGAAATGTGCTCGTACTGGTGAGTCAAGATAAATAATTAGACAATCTTTTAGCTTTCTGTCCAATTTTGTAATGAAACAGCTGGCCAGTGTTGAACCGGGCCGTGTCTGGGACTGGTGCAGAGTAAACCATTATAGCAAATGATTGGCTGCTGTGGAGAAAAACATCGGAAATGAGAACCACATGGGCGATGAGCTGGTGTTGTCGAGACTGCCAGCAAGCTGTTAGAGAGAGCTTCAGCCCCTTAAACTGGGAGCTGGAAGGAAGGGGCTAGCCAGCCCAGCCATGATGGCACAACGCACATCTATGCCATGGCAAAAATAGAGGGAGGCATCAACTCCGCCTGGACCAGGCTGTAAAGCAGAGTGCTATTAACCAGAATAATGATACAACTCTTCTGCGCACCCGAAGACTCCCCTGATCCCCCTGCTCTTTCTTTTTTGCACCACTCCTTTTCTGCGGATCTATCCATCAACGACACCAGTGGAGTATTACCTTCTCCTGGCACTCCTGTACCCCTCCAAATACTATGCCCTTCGGGCAGGAAAATGACAAAACAAAATCCACCTTGAGCGGGAGCCACCAAATGTGTGACCACTCACTCCATAGCTGCCACCAGAATTCCCCAGCCCTCTGTAAACTTGCTATTACCCAGAACTTATCTCCCATGGTCGCTGGCTTGCTGTGTGAAACAGCACCTTGACTTTGAAATTCTCATCCTCGTTTTCAAATTTCTCCATGGCCTCACCCCTACCTATCTCTGAAATCTCCTCCAGCCCCACAACCCTCCACAATCTCTGTGCTCCTCTAATCCTGACCTCCTTGAGCATCCTCCATTTTAATCACTCCACCATTGGTGGCAGTGCCTTCAGCTGCCAAATACTTAAACTCTGGAATGCCCTCCCCACAGCTCTCTTGTTTCTTTGCGTCGCTTTCTTGGGTGTTCCTTAAAGCCTACCTCCTTGACGAAACTTTTCTTCACCCTCGTTAATGCATCCTTATGTGGCTTAGTGTCAGATCTTGTTTTATATCATACATGTGAAGTGCCGCGAGTGGTTTTAATAGATTAAAGGTGCTATATAAATACAGGTTTTTCTAGTATCTAATGTACAGTATTTTTATTTTTGAACACTTGGTGTCAGTTCCGTACTTCTCAGCAGGGGAGTTATTGAGATTACAGAGCTGCTGGCAAGTTAGCCGAGCGATTGCTGCCCTGACTGTACAAACCTCACCTCACTGAGGAGGCTCAAAGTGCAAAACAACATTTTTAAACGGTCCCAACCCAGTGAGAAAATCAATTGCAGGAGGCGTCGCGATATCTGGCACTCTGTGTTTGGAATCTCCTGTTATCAGAAGAGTTGGGACAGCTGTGATGAATTTGGCCAATGTTTACAGCGGTGGATATCCAGTCAGCCTCGGAGCGCGAGACTCTACACAAAGGTTAAGCGTGTTATTGTGCGAAGGTTAGAGGCAGCACCATCTGATACCCAAGCATAGTAAATGTTGTGGTAACTTCACACTCCAGCTCCCTCCAGATAATTCAGTCTTCAACGACTTCACCATTATCTTTAACAGAATTTCTAACCATCCTGCTTGCTGTAACCTTTTGTACCCGAGCTAGTGTCGCTGCACGCACCCACGCGGCACAGGGAGGCCACTTTCTGCAGTCAAAGCCATACAACTGTACCGCTGTTGATAAGAGCATAAGGAGTAGGAGTGGGCCTTTCACCCTCGAGACTGCTCTGCCATTCAATACAAGCATGGCTGATCTGCCTCAACTCCACTATCCCACCCACTCCCCATAACCCTCGATTCCCTAAGGGACCAATAATCTGTCTATCCCAGCCTTAAATGTATTCAATGATGGAGCATCCGCAACCTTCTGGGTTAAAGAGTTATCCAAAGGCATTGGATATTTAGACACGTTCCCTCCCCCAAATGAAGGAGGCCAGAGGGGAGGTGAGTGAGGTTGGGAGAGAGGGGGCGGAGGGTCTGTGGGGTGAGTGGCAAGAGGTGGCGATCAGGAGGGATGGGACAGCTGACAGCTGTCAGGGACTTGGGAGAGACTGATGGTGACTGGAGCTGAAAACTGTGGAGAGACTGAGACTAGCTGAAAACAAGTGGAATTGAAAAGTACGCCTGACAGCGATGCTAGATGTGTTATTTCTCCCTTTGTTAATTTTGTAGTTTCAAATGCACTTCAGGTGAGATTTCCTTCCCTACCCCCCTGGGTACTCGTGCACCCTTTAGTATCAAGTTATTTTACAAATCATCCCTCTGAGAGAAAATATTCCAAGTGGAGGGAAGGTGGAACAGTGAAAATAAGCACATCGTCTGTCTCAATGATGGATTGAGCTTTTGAAGCTGAGTCACGCTCTGCACCAGGAAGTACAGTTTGTGTTCTATTTACATGGCCAGTAGACAAATTAGAATCTGATTTTTCGGTGGGTTCTAAAATTTTGATATTCTGAATTTGAAATACCTTGCCTCGCTACTCTTCAAAGCTGATCCACAGCTCCAGTTCCAAAAGCTATTCCTTTATTATCCATTTCAAAAATTTTCATAATCTCCATGGCTAGGCCAAGAATATAACATACAATTGGTCTGGAATGCAAGTGCAAGCATTATTGTGTGTGCACGTTGCCCACATTCACCCGGGCTGCATTAAGTCCTGGGGTTGCCCACCAGGTTCATACCATTTTCAAACACCAGAGCCAGTGTTGAGTTCACTGTTGTAAAGTCAAGGGACATCTATGACCTAATTGAGCTGTTGTCTTCCTTCAATCCTTTATCTTCACATGTCATTTGCTTTAACTTGAACATGGTGCTGTTTCTCCACATGTTGGGCACATGTTTTGCTTCTTTGTGGCTGGTTTTCCTGCTTTTCCTCCTCCCTTTCTGTCTTGTCCACTGTTATCTGAATGACTGCTCCTAACACTTACCTTTAACGTATCCTTTCTGTAAAATGAAGAGGATATTTCCTCATTATTCTCTTTGTTGGGTGAGGTGGGGCAGCACGGTAGCATAGTGGTTAGCACTATAGCTTCACAAAGACTGGGTCCCAGGTTCGATTCCCGCTTGGGTCACTGTTTGTGCGGAGTCTGCACGTTCACCCCATGTCTGCATGGGTTTCCTCCTGGTGCTCCAGTTTCCTCCCACAAGTCCCGAAAGACGTGCTATTGGGTAATTTGGGCATTCTGAATTCTCCCTCCCGAACAGGTGCTGGGATGTGGCGACTAGGGGCTTTTCACAGTATCTTCATTGCAGTGTTAATGTAAGCCTACTTGTGACAATATTATTATTATAGCATCTGTAGTTACACTGTCCGTCTCTTCTGCACTTGCACTCCCAGTGCCACCTGAAGAACAAATAAACCTCTCCCAATTGATGCACCTCACATCACACAATCAGAGTTGTTACAGTGCAGCAGGAGGCTATTTGGCCCATTATATCTGCACCAGCTTTCTGAATGAGCAACACACCTAGAGTCATTCCCCTGCTTTTTCCCTGTAACCAGGCACATTTCCCCTTTCTAGATAACAGTCTAATTCCCTCCTGAAATTCAATTGAATCTGTCTCCCAACACCTTCTCAGGAAGTGCATTCTAGACCCCAACCACCCACTCTGGAAAAATGTTTTCCTTGTATCACTTTTTTCTTCTTTTTGTAATTACTTTAAATCTGTCCCATCTCATTCTCTATCTTCTCACCGTGTCCCTGTGTATTCTGTCCAGACGTCTCATGATTTTGAACACCTCCATCAAATCTCTTCTTGACCTCTTTAAGAAAAATGGTCCCAACTTCTCCAATCTATTTTCATAACTGAAATTCCTCATCCCTGGAACCATTCTCGTGAATTCTTTCTGCTTTCTCTCTTCATTGCCTTCACATCCTTCTTAAAGTGGCGCCCAGAACGAGTGCTCTAGTTGAGGCCGACCAAGTGTTTTATACAAGTTCAACAGAACCTCCCGCTCCTATGAAAAACCCAGGATACAGTATGCTTTATGAATGTGTTCTACCACCTTCAAGGGTTTATGCACATATACACCCGCGTCACTCTGCTACTCCACCTTATATCTTTTAATTTTATTGTCTCTCCATGTTGTTCTACCAAAATGAATCATTCTCATTTCTCTGGATTGAACTTCGTCTACTACCCACCTGCCCACCAGTAATGTATATCAAGAAAATCAAGGGTTCCAACACTAACCCCTGAGGTATTCCTCAGTAAACCTTCCTCCAACCTGAAAAACATCCATTAACCACTACTCTCTGTTTCCCGTCACTCAGCCAATTTGGTAGCCATGTTGCTAATGTCCCTTTTATTCCATGAACTATAACTTTGCTCACAGGTCTGTTGTGTGGCACTGTATCAAATGTCTTTTGGAAATCCATGTACATCAACACTATTCCCGCCTCAACCTTCTCCGTTACATCATCAAAATACACGAGCAAATTAGTCAAATACTATTTTCCCTTGACAAAACCCAAGTTTTTCCACACAACTATTATTTTGTCCCGAATTGTTGTTTCTAGAAGTTTCACCAACACTGAAGTTCAACTGACTGACATGTAGTTGCTGAGATAATGTTTTGGCTCCTTTTTTGAACAAGGGGGCAGAATATACAATTCTTCAGTTCTCTGGGATCACCCCAGGTCGACTGGAAAAATTATGGCCAGTACCTCTGCAGTTTCCAATCTCGCTTCCCTCCGTGTTTTTGGATGCATCCCGTCAGGTCCTGGTCCCTTATTGGTACAGACAGCCTATCTAATATCTCCCCTTCTCAATTTTAAATACTCCTAGTCTGAATTACCTCATCTTTTACCATGACCTGGGTAACATCTTCACTGGTAAAGACAGATGCAAAGTATTCATTTAATACTTCAGCTAAGCCCCCTGCCTCCATGTGCAAATCCCCCTTTGGTCCCTAATTGGCCCTACTCCTCTTAAGAAGACTTTGGAATTCCTTTTTATGTTGGCTGCTTTTATGTTGTCTCTTTTCATACTCCCTCTTCGCTTCTCTTACTTGCTTTATCACGTTGCTTCTAAACCGCTTGGTTCTCAACTGTATTATCCGTCTGACATCTGTCTTAAGCATTTTTTTTCCTTCATCTTAATCTCTATCTCTTCAAATTCGGGGAGCTGTAGATTTATTTGCCTATCTTTTTCCTTTTGAGGAAATATATCTTGACTGTACCCAAATGATATCTTCTTTGAAAGTAGCCCATTATTCAGCTATTATTTTATTACCAACCTTTGATTTCAGTTTATTCGGCCCAGATTCATTCTTTCCCAAGTTGGCTTTTACCCAGTTAATTATTCTTGTCTGGATTATCCTTTGTCCTTTACCAGCCTAAACCTTGTGATACAATGATCACTGTCACCTAAATGTTCTCCCACTGTCACAAGATCCACTTGGTCCACCTCATTCCCAAGAACCAGGTCTAGCAGTGCCTCCCTTCTCATTGGACTGGAAACATACTGCTGTAGAAACCCTTCCTGAACACACTCTGGGAACTCTTACTCCTTCCTGCTCTTCATACTGACACCATCCCAGTCTAGATTTGGTAATTCAAGTCCATTTTAACTCTATAATTTTGCCTCTCTGTAACTTCCTTACAAATTTGATGTCTACATCCTTCTCACTAGATAGTGGCCTGATAAACGTTTGCTGCCCTCCCAATGGTTATGCAGGAAATGGGAAGCATTCTCTGGAGCTCTGTTATGGCACAGGATGTAAATTCTGGAGGATGGAGCATTCCTGCCATTCCTTTGCCTGTCAGTTAATAACCTTGTGACTGCAAATAAACATATACTAATACCAAAAAAATAAGATCCTCACCAGCCAATCACCTACCTGTTTCTCTGTCAGGTCACGCCTTGAGCTTTCTTTCTGAACTCTGGCTCTGAACCCACAGACTGACCCCTGGTGGAATGGCTCCTTTCTGCCCACTGTTCATGCACCTTCCCCGCCACTCTCTCTATAAACAATGCCACCTGGCAACATGGGGCTCGGGGGTGATGCTGCCGAGGATCTGTGTCCGTGAACATACTGATTTTCTAGGATGTAATTAAGATTTGGGTTGAGGATGACTTCCGGGTGCGGCGATGACCAGCTGAGTCACACGTTTCGGCAGCTCCCGGTGAAACGGACTTTTGGGCTCTTGATAGGAGCCCCAACGGCAATTTTGACGGCTAAAAACACTGTGCGGTAAACCAGAGGGGAATCCCCCCTGGATACGGATGAAAAAAGGAGGAGAAAGTGGCCGGATTGCAGTGGATCCTTTAGAACAGCGGCAAGGAAGGCAAGCAAAAACCAAGATGGCGTCGGAAGGTGGCAGTTTAACATGGGGCCCTGAACAACAAGAGTTCTTGAAATGCTGTGTGGAAGAGCTCAAAAAGGAAATGAAGAAAGAGCTGTTGGCCCCGATACTACAGGCGATGGAAGGGCTAAAGGAGGAACAAAAGACCCAGGAGCGGGAGCTTCGGGTCGTGAAGGCAAAGGCAGCCAAGAATGAGGACGACATACAGGGCCTGGTGGTGAAGACGGAGACGCATGAGGCACATCAGAAACGATGTGTGGAAAGGTTGGAGGCACTGGAGAACAACGCAAGGAGGAACAACCTGAGGATTCTTGGTCTTCCTGAAGGTGCGGAGGGAGCGGACGTCGGGGCATATGTGAGCACGATGCTGCACTCGTTAATGGGAGCGGAGGCCCCGGCGGGTCCGTTGGAGGTGGAGGGAGCATACCGAGTGATGGCGCGAGGACCGAGAGCAGGAGAAATTCCCAGAGCCATAGTGGTGAGATTCCTCCGTTTTAAGGATAGAGAAATGGTCCTTAGATGGGCAAAGAAAACTCGGAGCAGTAAATGGGAGAAGGCGGTGATCCGCATTTATCAAGATTGGAGTGCGGAGGTGGCGAGAAGGAGGGCGAGCTTTAATCGGGCCCAGGCGGTGCTTCATAAAAAGAAGATAAAATTTGGAATGCTGCAACCGGCAAGACTGTGGGTCACATATCGAGGGAGGCACCACTACTTTGAGACGGCGGATGAAGCGTGGACTTTTATTGTGGAAGAAAAACTGGAATGAGCGGGTTATTAAAAAGAACGTTTGAATAAAGTGGTGGGGCGAATGTGGGGGGTGAAGAGGGGGGTTAAAAAGGGGGGAAAGAGGAGTTTTATGTACTAATCCTGCGATGTGGTAACTTTTCTCTCTTCCACAGGTGGTGATGGGGGGAGGAGGGGAGGTGGAGGAGATGGGGCGTTGGCCATTGGGGGCGGGGCCAAGCGAGAAGTGCGGGCTTGGTTCCCGCGCTATGATAATCATGGCGGGACTAGAGAAGCAGGAAGGAGGGGGCGTCGCACGGTGCGAGCCGAGGTCACGGGGGGATGCCGAGGTCGGCCAGAGTTTGCTGACTTCTGGGAGCAACATGGGGGGAGTAATTACGCTAGCGGGGGATCTAGCGGGGGGGTGGGAGGGGGGAATTACTGGGTTGCTGCTGCTGGGGAGAGGGGGGAGCTGGTATGGGAGGGGATGGGCGGGGGGGCACCGCCTGGGGGAGATACAGCTGCGTGGGAACCGGGTGAGGAGCTGGAAAAAGGGGATGGCTAATCGACAAGGGGGGGGGGGTAGGAAGCCCCCCAACCCGGCTGATCACGTGGAACGTGAGAGGGCTGAACAGGCCGATAAAGAGGGCACGGGTACTCGCACACCTTAAGAAACTTAAGGCAGATGTGGTTATGTTACAGGAAACGCACCTGAAACTGATAGACCAGGTTAGGCTATGCAAAGGATGGGTGGGGCAGGTGTTCCATTCGGGGCTAGATGCGAAAAACAGGGGGGTGGCTATATTCGAGGGGAAGCGGGTAATGTTCGAGGCAAAGACTATAGTGGCGGATAACGGGGGCAGATACGTGATGGTGAGTGGCAAACTACAGGGGGAGACGGTGGTTTTGGTAAACGTATATGCCCCGAACTGGGATGATGCCAATTTTATGAGACGGATGCTAGGACGCATTCCGGACCTAGAGATGGGAAAGCTGATAATGGGGGGAGATTTTAATACGGTATTGGAACCAGGGCTGGATAGGTCGAAGTCCAGGACTGGAAGGAGGCCGGCAGCAGCCAAGGTACTTAAAGATTTTATGGAGCAGATGGGAGGTGTAGACCCGTGGAGATTTAGCAGACCTAGGAGTAAGGAGTTCTCATTTTTCTCCTATGTCCATAATGTCTACTCGCGAATAGACTTTTTTGTTTTGGGAAGGGCGTTGATCCCGAAGGTGAGGGGAACGGAGTATACGGCTATAGCCATTTCGGATCACGCTCCACACTGGGTGGACTTGGAGATAGGGGAGGAAACAGGAGGGCGCCCACCCTGGAGAATGGACATGGGACTAATGGCAGATGAGGGTGTGTGTCTAAGGGCGAGGGGGTGCATTGAAAAGTACTTGGAACTCAATGATAATGGGGAGGTCCAGGTGGGAGTGGTCTGGGAGGCGTTGAAGGTGGTTAGAGGGGAGCTGATATCAATAAGGGCACATAAAGGGAAGCAGGAGAGTAAGGAACGGGAGCGGTTGCTGCAAGAACTTTTGAGGGTGGACAGACAATATGCGGAAGCACCGGAGGAGGGACTGTACAGGGAAAGGCAAAGGCTACATGTAGAATTTGACTTGCTGACTACGGGCACTGCAGAGGCACAATGGAGGAAGGCACGGGGTGTACAGTACGAATATGGGGAGAAGGCAAGCAGGTTGCTGGCACACCAATTGAGGGAAAGGGAGCAGCGAGGGAAATGGGGGGAGTGAGGGATGAGGAAGGAGAGATGGAGCGGGGAGCGGAGAGAGTGAATGGAGTGTTCAAGACATTTTATAAAAAATTATATGAAGCTCAACCCCCGGATGGGAGGGAGAGAATGATGGGCTTCTTGGATCGGCTGGAATTTCCCAAGGTGGAAGAGCAGGAAAGGGTGGGACTGGGAGCACAGATCGAGGTAGAAGAAGTGGTGAAAGAAATTAGGAGCATGCAGGCGGGAAAGGCCCCGGGACCGGATGGATTCCCAGTCGAATTCTATAGAAAATATATGGACTTGCTCGCCCCGGTATTGACGAGGACCTTTAATGAGGCAAAGGAAAGGGGACAACTGCCCCCGACTATGTCTGAAGCAACGATATCGCTTCTCTTAAAGAAGGAAAAGGGCCCGCTACAATGCTGGTCCTATAGACCTATTTCCCTCCTAAATGTAGATGCCAAGATCCTGGCCAAGGTAATGGCAATGAGAATAGAGGAATGTGTCCCGGGGGTGGTCCACGAGGACCAAACTGGGTTTGTGAAGGGGAGACAGCTGAACACGAATATACGGAGGCTGTTGGGGGTAATGATGATGGCCCCACCAGAGGGGGAAATGGAGATAGTAGTGGCGATGGATGCCGAGAAAGCATTTGATAGAGTGGAGTGGGATTATTTGTGGGAGATGTTGAGGAGATTTGGTTTTGGAGAGGGGTATGTTAGATGGGTGCAGCTGTTGTATAGGGCCCCGATGGCGAGCGTGGTCACGAATGGACGGGGATCTGCATATTTTCGGCTCCATAGAGGGACAAGGCAGGGATGCCCTCTGTCCCCATTATTGTTTGCACTGGCGATTGAGCCCCTGGCGATAGCGTTGAGGGGTTCCAAGAAGTGGAGGGGAGTACTTAGAGGAGGAGAAGAACACCGGGTATCTTTGTATGCGGACGATTTGCTACTATATGTGGCAGACCCAGCGGAGGGGATGCCAGAAATAATGCGGATACTTGGGGAGTTTGGGGATTTTTCAGGGTATAAATTAAACATGGGGAAAAGTGAGTTGTTTGTGGTGCATCCAGGGGAGCAGAGTAGAGAAATAGAGGACCTACCGTTGAGGAAGGTAACAAGGGACTTTCGTTACCTGGGGATCCAGATAGCCAAGAATTGGGGCACATTGCATAGGTTAAATTTAACGCGGTTGGTGGAACAAATGGAGGAGGATTTCAAGAGATGGGATATGGTATCCCTGTCACTGGCAGGGAGGGTGCAGGCGGTTAAGATGGTGGTCCTCCCGAGATTCCTCTTTGTGTTTCAGTGCCTCCTGGTGGTGATCACAAAGGCTTTTTTTAAAAGGATTGAAAAGAGCATCATGGGTTTTGTGTGGGCCGGGAAGACCCCGAGAGTGAGGAAGGGATTCTTACAGCGTAGCAGGGATAGGGGGGGGGCTGGCACTACCGAGCCTAAGTGAGTATTATTGGGCCGCTAATATTTCAATGGTGAGTAAGTGGATGGGAGAGGAGGAGGGAGCGGCGTGGAAGAGATTAGAGAGGGCGTCCTGTAGGGGTACTAGCCTACAGGCTATGGTGACAGCCCCATTGCCGTTCTCACCGAGGAACTACACCACAAGCCCGGTGGTGGTGGCTACGCTGAAGATTTGGGGACAGTGGAGACGGCATAGGGGAAAGACTGGAGCCTTGGGGGGGTCCCCGATAAGAAACAACCATAGGTTTGCCCCGGGGGGAATGGATGGGGGATATGGAATGTGGCAAAGAGCAGGAACAACGCAACTGAAAGATCTGTTTGTGGATGGGAAGTTCGCGAGTCTGGGAGCGCTGACCGAGAAATATGGGTTGCCCCAAGGGAATGCATTCAGGTATATGCAACTGAGGGCTTTTGCGAGGCAACAGGTGAGGGAATTCCCGCAGCTCCCGACACAAGAGGTGCAGGACAGAGTGATCTCAAAGACATGGGTGGGGGATGGTAAGGTGTCAGATATATATAGGGAAATGAGGGACGAAGGGGAGACTATGGTAGATGAACTAGAAGGGAAATGGGAAGAAGAGCTGGGGGAGGAGATCGAGGAGGGGCTGTGGGCAGATGCCCTAAGCAGGGTAAACTCGTCGTCCTCGTGTGCCAGGCTAAGCCTGATTCAGTTTAAGGTATTACACAGGGCGCATATGACTGGAGCACGGCTCAGTAAATTTTTTGGGGTGGAGGATAGGTGTGCGAGGTGCTCGAGAAGCCCAGCGAATCATATCCATATGTTTTGGTCATGCCCGGCACTACAGGGGTTTTGGATGGGGGTGACAAAGGTGCTTTCAAAAGTAGTGGGGGTCCGGGTCGAACCAAGCTGGGGGTTGGCTATATTTGGGGTTGCACAAGAGCCGGGAGTGCAGGAGGCGAGAGAGGCCGATGTTTTGGCCTTTGCGTCCCTAGTAGCCTGGCGCAGGATATTGTTAATGTGGAAAGAAGCCAAGCCCCCGGGGGTGGAGACCTGGATAAATGACATGGCAGGGTTTATAAAGCTAGAGCGGATTAAGTTTGTTCTAAGGGGGTCGGCTCAAGGGTTCACCAGGCAGTGGCAACCGTTCGTCGAATACCTCGCAGAAAGATCGACGGAATGGGAAAAAGAAGGCAGCAGCAGCAGCCCAGGATTGGGGGTGGGGGGGGGGGGGGGTGGGGGTGGGGGAGGAGGAACCAGAAGGACTCTCAGGGTTGTTAATATATACTGTATAGTATGTATAGGTCGTTGCTACAGATAATTATATATTGGACTGTTAAATTATATTTTTGGAGAGTGTTACTTGTGATAAGGCAGTTGCCAATTAGGGTTAGTTTTCATTTTTGTTATTTATTATTTATTCATTTTCTGTTTATAAAATAGGTCATTGTTATTTGTGATGTGATAATATTGTGTAAAGGATGCACAATGTACTGTGTTGGTTGACCAAAAATTTTCAATGAAATATTTATTTTAAAAAAAAAGATTTGGGCTGAGAAGAAACTTGGCAGAAATCTCCTGTGCTTGAACACCTCCCCCATGTGTGTCCCGGTATAGCCAGTAACTGTAGCTGGAGGTTGGTTTGATCTATTTAGCTCCTCTGTTTTTAAGTGGGAAGGGGGTTTAGCTCAGTTAGCGGGACAGCTAGTTCGTGATGCAGAGCAAGGCCAGCAGTGTTGGTTCAATTCCCGTATCGGCTGAGGTCATTCCTGAAAGCCCACCTTCTTAACTTTGCCCCTTGCATGAGGTGTGGAGATCCGCTGGTTAAATCACCACCAGTCAGATCTCCCCCTATGGCAGTGTTCTTCAAAGTCAGGGGCACGACCTGCGGGTGGGTCGCAGAGCCCCCGATCGCGCAAATACCCGCGCAGCAGCCGGCTTTTCATAATGCCGGCTGCAAGCGGCCGCGAACATGTTTTTAAAAAAAAAAAAAAAAAAAAAATAATAATAAATTAATAAGTTCAGCCTCATTGCGCATGTGCGCACGATGATCGGCGCATGCCAATAATCGGGTACGCATGCGCAGTGCGGCCGCTATTTTTTTAAACGGTTGCAGCTTTTTGTTTTACAAGTTCTGTAGTGGTTTTTATTCATTTATTCATTTATTTTATTCATTTAATTTTTATTTTTTTTCATTTATTTTATTCTTTTTTTTTACACACATTCGGGGGAGTGTATTCATTTTTTTCATTTATTTTACTTTTTTTTTACCAGTTCAGGGGGGGGTTTATTTGATAAAATTTTACAGGAAAATAATTCAGAACTTTGGACAGATGGAGACTCCATACTTTCCGACACCGGAAGACTTCACCTTCATCCAACAGGTTCCATTGGAATTGTGTGTACGAGGGCCAAAGGGACCCAAAACCATTTCCTCCATTTTTGTCAGCAGCGAACAAGGTAAGAGAAAATGGTGGATCGCGAAGGTCGGCCGGCGTGGGTCGCGAAGGTAGGCCGATTGGTAAAAATGGGTCCCCAGAAAAAAAGTTTGAGGCACACTGCCCTATGGTCATGTACGGAAACTTTATTTTCAAGTGGATAGAGGTACGTTTGGAGCGAATGCTTATAAATCCTGAACCAGCTTGAAACCTTGGAACCAAGGGGTTAAATTTACATGATGCATTAAATATTTAAGTTAACCAGCACTTTGAAAAAACAATGATTGTCCCCCAAGGAGATGATATGTCCAACAGATGGGCCTGCAGTCTCGAGATAAGTTCACTGTTGTACATCACTGTCTGGTGCAGGTGAATGTTTGTCTTGATCAATCTGACAAGGGGATCATGTCATTAAAATTTCCTGATTTACAGAAGTCCATATGTAACCTTCAGCTGCTCTCTCTCTGGATTGATAACTGATTAGTTAAACTTCAGTCATTCTTCAGCAAGTTTTGTCTTTGGCCTGATCTGGGAAGTATTAGAACAAAGAACAAAGAAAATTACAGCACAGGAACAGGCCCTTCGGCCCTCCAGGCCTGCAACAACCATGCTGCCCGTCTAAACTAAAACCCCCTACCCTTCTTGGGACCATATCCCTCTATTTCCATCCTATTCATGTATTTGTCAGGACCCCTTTTAAAAGTGCCCCACCCTGGCAGCGAGTTCCAGGCTCCCACCACCCTCTGTGCAAAATAAACTTGAGAGGCTGGTTTAGCACAGGGTTAAATCGCTGGCTTTGAAAGCAGACCAAGGCAGGCCAGCAGCACGGTTCAATTCCCGTACCAGCCTCCCCGAACAGGCGCCAGAATGTTGCGACTTGGGGCTTTTCACAGTAACTTCATTTGAAGCTTACTTGTGACAATAAGCGATTTTCATTTCATTTCTTTTATTTTGTACATCTCCTTTATAAATTTATAAATTTAAACCTATGTCCCCTAATAATTGACTCTTCCACCCTCTATCCGCTCTGTCCATACCCCTCATAATCTTGTAGACTTCTATCCGGTCGTCCCTCAACTTTCGTCATTCCAGTGAGAACAAAGCAAGTTTCTCCAACCTCTTCTCATAGCTAATGCCCTCCATACCAGGCAACATCCTGGTAAATCTTTTTTGTACCCTCTCTAAAGCCTCCACATCCTTTGTGTGTGTGTGTGTGTGTGTGTGTGTGTGTGTGTGTGTGCGTGTCATCATTTATTGCCCATCCCTAATTGCTCTTGAGAAGATGATGCTGAGGTGCTCTCTTGAACCACCGCAGTCCATGTGATATAGGTACACCCACAGTGCCGTTGGAGGATTTTGACCCAGCGACAGTAGCGGAGTGGAATTTTGTTCCAATTCAGAATGATGTGTGGCTTGGAGAAGAAAGTGCAGGCGGTGGTGCTCCCATGTGTCTGCTACTCTTTCCTTTCTAGCTGGTAGAGGTTGCAGGTTTGGAAGGTGTTGTCAAAGGAGTCTTGGTGAATTGCTGCAATGCATCTTGTAGATGGTACACATGGCTGCCATGTGCCTTAGTGGTAGAGGGAGTGAATATTTTGGACGTGGTGCCAATCAAATGAGCTGCTTTGTCCTGGATGGTGTTGTTGGAGCTGCACTCATCCAGATAAGTGGGGAGTATTCCATCAGACTCGTGAGTTTTGTGGATGGTGGACAGGCATTGGGGAGTCAGGAGGTGAGTTACTCGCTGTAGAATTCCTTGCCTCTGATCTGCTCTTGTAGCCACAGTATTTATATTGCTAGATCAGTGGTAACCTGCTGAATGTTGATTAATGGGAGATTCGGCAATGGTTAGCTCTTTCTAATCTTCCAGGTCTATGAAATCCAGACCAAACAAAGTATTAAGTGAAGAATATAGACACAAGATTGAGTTATCTTGAGTTTGAAGGCAGGTGGGGATATGCCCTGACACCAAGTTTCTAGTGTTACTAATTGTGGTATATATATTACTGTTATAGTTTGTAATATCAGGGCCCTGAGGATCTGAGCTGGGAGATGAGGTGGCACAGTGAGGGCCGTACACTTGGGGAACAGAAGTGTAGCAAAGGCGCTTCATTTTCAGGATTAATCCTTTTAAAATTCTCCGCATTTCAGTGGAGAATTTGGACTTCTAAAAGGCTCCAAATGCAGGCCCGTTCCATCTGTCCTTTCCTCCTGTGGTGACTTAGTGTTCCTGGTGGTGTTGGCCAATGCTTTGGTATTTTCAGTAGAGGAGAGACTGGGCACGCAAAACACAATGTGAAAATCATTAAAAACTGATCAACAATATTGAAGGGTTGGTCAGGAAAAATCTGAACACAACAAAGAGCAGACAGCACCTGCCCTTGTCAGCAATGTGAGTGAGGAGGGTGCATCCTGATATCCAGAATCCATGTTGTACATTGTTAATGGATCGCAGCTCACACGTATGGACAGCACTGTATGGGGGCGTGTATATAATCCCAGTGTTTCAAACTGGATCTAAGCTGTTCAGATTTTCGATCCATATTTTCCAATCGCCCTGGAACCTCACCCTGTGACTTTGCTCATGGCGGGGGTCGCTTGGTTGGGGCAACCAGTGGAATATTAGCTGTTCTCTAATGACCACTTATTAAGTTCATCTGGTGTGGGTGCCGGGGATTGAGCTGCTTGTACAGTTGTGGGGTCAAGAGGTATGTAAATTGTTTCAAAATTACAGGCTCCTTGTTAGAAGAAACAAGAATGAAATGGCTGGCTTTCTCCTTTTAAATTGTTTTGGATCTAGTGAAGTGCGACATTTGGTGTGTGCCGGGAGCATTGGAATATCTACGATTGAGAAGGCTTGACAGGGTAGATGCGTAGAGGTTGTTTCCCCCCTCGGTCTGGAGAGTCTAGAACACTGGCGGGATGCAGTCTGGGGTCAAAGTTTGCAGACGACACGAAGATGAGTGGTAAAGCAAAAAGTGCAGAGGATACCGGAAGTCTGCAGAAGGATTTGGATAGGTTAGGTGAATGGACTAGGGTCTGGCAGATGGAATTCAATGTTGCCAAGTGTGAGACTATCCATTTTGGGAGGAATAACAGCAGAATGGATTATTATTTGAACGGTAAGATGTTAAAACATGCTGCTGTGCAGAGGGACCTGGGTGTGCTGGTGCACGAGTCGCAAAAAGTTGGTGTGCAGGTGCAACAGGTGATTAAGAAGGCTAATCGAGTTTTGTCTTTCATTGCTAGAGGGATGGAGTTCAAGACTAGGGAGGTTATGCTGCAATTGTATAGGGTGTTGGTGAGGCCACATCTGGTGTATTGTGTTCAGTTTTGGTCTCCTTACCTGAGAAAGGACATATTGGCACTGGAGGGAGTGCAGAGGAGATTCACTAGGTTGATCCCAGAGTTGAAGGGATTAGATTATGACGAGAGGTTGAGTAGACTGGGACTGTACCCATTGGAGTTTAGAATGATGCGGGGGGATCTTATTGAAACATATAAGATTATGAAGGGAATAGATAGGATAGATGCGGGCAGGTTGTTTCCACTGGTCGGGGAAAGCAGAACTAGGGGGCATAGCCTCAAAATAAGGGGAAGTAGATTTAGGACGGAGTTTAGGAGGAACTTCTTCACCCAAAGGGTTGTGAATCTCTGGAATTCCTTGCCCAGAGGCTCCTTCTTTAAACGTTTTTAAGAAAAAGATAGATACCTTTCTAAAGAATAAAGTGATTCGGGGATATGGTGTACGGGCTGGAGAGTGGAGCTGAGTCCACAAAGATCAGCCATGATCTCATTAAATGGGGCTCGAGGGGCCAGATGGCCTACTCCTGTTCCTAGTTCTTATGTTCTTATGTCACAGCCTCAGGATCAGGAGTTGGCGATTTCTCTATCCCAGAAAGGTGTGGATGGATGTTCAGCTGTTGAGTATATTCAAGATTGAGATCAGTATCACGGTGCCGAGGTCCCAGGTTCAATCCCAGCTCTGGGTCTCTGTCCATATGGTGTTTGCACATTCTCCTGTTGTTTGCACATTCTCCTGTTGTTTGCACATTCTCCCTGTGTTTGCGTGGGTTTTGCCCCACAACCCCAAAGATGTGCAGGGTAGGTGGATTGGCCACACTAAATTGCACCTTAATTGGGAAAAAATGAATTGGGTGCACTAAATTTTTTTAAAAAGAGATTGATATCAGTAGATTTCTGGGCTCTCAGGAAATAAGCATGTTGGAATAGTGCTGGGACAGCAGAGACAGGAATTTAGCCATGATCTTGTTGAAAGGTGGGGCAGGCATGGCTGACTGCAACTTCTGTTTGTGTCTTCCATAGGGAAGACATTGGTGTAGTGCTAAAGTCACTGGACTCGTAATGCAGAGGCTCAAGCTAATGGTCTGGCGACACAGGTTCAAATCCCATTACATCAGCTGGAGGAATTTAATTTAGTAAATAAAACCTGGAATATATGATGACCGTGATAAATGTTATAATATGGGTTCTTTTGGATGTCTGTATTGAGATCTTGAGATTTGTATATTTAAACCTGTACTGTTTATTGTTAATCTTCAATTACTTACGGATCCCATGTTACTGTCATGCATGGAACTGCTTCTCCATGCAGGTAGGCTTCCAGTGTTCTGTGTTTATTATCATGTGACTCATACATCATAACATGGACGCTGCTCTTCACCAGTCCCATGTTAACCCTTGCTCTGCTGAGCACCTTTACATGACAATGGAATGCGCTAATATCCCCATTTTCTGAAGAAAACATTCCTCCCTTACGGCATAGAATTTATATAGTATTATAAATAAATACAGAATAGAAAGGGGACTGGGGGGTGGGGAGGGGTTGTTGGTTATATTGTTTTATTCTTGTTGAAACCTGGTGTTTAAAAATTGTTAAAATTATAAATGCCTCAATAAAATATTTTGTAAAGAAAAAAATAACTAAAAACAGAAAATGTTGGATAAACCCAGCCGGTCTGGCAGCATCTGTGAATTGAGGGGCGTTTTGGATCTAAATAATTCTTCAGAATTCCAGCATCCGCAGTATTTTGCTTTGATTTGAATATTATAATACATTTCTTCCTTGCTTTCCCTTCTTACCCCATCTCAAGCTGCTAACTATGCAAATTCATACAATCTTCCTTTTGCACTTGATTGTGAAGAAAAATCAACAGTTCTTTCAATTGTTGGTTTGTTGACCTCACTCTTGAGTTTCAGTGCATGTTCTTGTTGACTAATCTTGACTCTTGCGCTTCAAAACTTCTAGTTCTTCTTCATTTACTTGCACATTTTGCTGAGTGACCTTAGATAGCTTCCCTTCATTCACAGCCAGCTGTGTACTTCACACTGCCATCTGCTGTTGCAGTTTGGGTACTGTCAGCATTTTCAACAAACTCTAATTTTGAGCCTTTTGGCTGCTTCTGAGTGATTTCTTTCTTCTGTGCTTAAACTCTTTCATGCAGGTAGGCTGCTTCCAGAGTGTTCCAAGTCCACCACCATGTGAATGAATACATCATACTGTGGGTGGTGCCATTCTCCAGTTCCACATTAATCCTTGCTGTGCCGAGCATCGTTATATCACCATGACGCGCAAATAATATCACAACAATAACTATCAATGATTGTTGTTAAAAACCCACACGACTGTATCGATCCCTCCGAGCAATTCGAAATTAGTGGAAGATTTGACCTTGGCATTGGTTCCCACAGCCCAAGTACAGATTTAAAAATCTGCTCCGAGTAAATTAATCTGCTCCAGATTTTGGTCCTGTTTTTGTCTGCAGTATAGGGATTGAATGTTTATCAGTTTGCTCCTGTGAATAGCACAAATGATCTGAAACCCAATTAAAATATCATTAAACTGCTGTTATTATTGCCCAGAAATAGTTCTTCCCAGGTTTGAAAATCATAAAATGAATAAAAATGTAATTAATTTACTCATGTAGATGTCAACTATGAAGAGAGTCTCACACATACAGCCCAGGTGAGAGAGAAGTTACCTTACCTTTCTACAGCACCTTGTATGACATCAGCACCTTCCAAAGTGCTTTCCAGCCAATGAATTTCATGAGGTGTAATTACTGTTGAAATACGTGTTTTATTTGAATAAATACTGCAGCCTGCATATCTCAAAGGAAGCAACCATTTTACTTAATGATGGCATGATTTTTTAATTTCATTTTTTCAGGCTGTGGGGGCGTCGCTTGCTAGGCCAGCATTTATTGCTCAGCCCTAATTGCCCTTGAGAAGGTGGTGGTGGTGAACTGCCTTCTTGAACCGCGGCTGTCCATGTGGCGGTGGTACACTCACAGTGCTGTTCGGGAGGGGGTTCCAGGAAGTTCACCCAGTGACAGTGAAGCAACGATGAGATATTTCCAAGTCAGGATGTTACAGAGCAGAGCAGAAAGAGGTCACTCGGCACATGACCCTTGTTTTGAGAAACTGTTTGGTTAATCCTACTCTCCTCCCCCCACCACGCCTTACAATTGTTTTCCCTTAGTGTTTATTCCATTCCCTTTGCTAAGTTACTGTTAAATCTACTTTCCCTGCTCTGTCATCACGATGTTCCAGATCATAAAACTGCCTTTTTTTCCTTCATGTCACCTCTTTTTTTTTTTTTGCCAATTACTATAAGACTTCTGGGGCTGGTTTAGCACACGGCTAAATAGCTGGCTTTTAAAACAGACTAATGCAGGCCAGCAGCACGATTCAGTTCCCGTACCTGCCTCCCCGAACAGGCGCCGGAATGTGGCGACTAGGGGCTTTTCACAGTAACTTCATTTGAAGCCTACTTGTGACTATAAGCGATTTTTCATTTGATTTCATTTTCATTACTGCCTTGAGAAACAGTTTCTCCTGAACTATCAAAATCATTAATGATTTTGAACACTTCTGTCAAATTGTCCTTTAATCCTCTCCACTCTAAGCAGACAAACCCCAATTTCTTCAGTTTCTCCATGTAACTGAAGTCCCTCATTCCTCCTCCCTGCTGCTCCTCTGCATAGTCTCCAAAGCGTTTTCATCTTCCCTAAAATGTGTTGCTGAAATTGAACACAGTTTTCCAACTGATGCTTGACTAGTGATTTTTGGAAAAGTTTAACATAGCTCACTTGCTTTTGTATTCTGCACCTCATGATGCCAAAGACTTTTGTGCTTTTTTTTAATAGCCTACACAAAGTTTCCTGCCAACTTCAAGGATTTATGTACACACCCTGGGGTCTCTCTCTGTTCCTGCACTCATTTTAAAATTCTACCATTTTGCAGATGCCACCACGAGTCATTCTTCCTTCCAAAATGCATCACTTCACACTTCTCTGCTTTAAATTTCACCTGTTATTTCACCAGCTTATGCCCACTCCTGGAACTATCCTCCTCTATGTTCACTATATTTCACTGTGCTAACCGCCTACCAATACTGACACTCTTTCAAATGTTAGTTGTATATTAATTAAGTTTAATTGTATACAAGTGGTGGGTATTAACTGGAGTTTCACTTGAGCACATATAAGGAGAGACTTATTGAAACTGCGGTGTGTTTGAGTTAGGAGGTGTATACTTATACTGCTTCACTCTGTAAATAAAGAGAACCATTTCAGAAATTGTGAAACCCATTCTAACAAACATGTATGATGGTTCTTCGTATGTTGATTTAAGAGTTATGTATCTGATAATCAGAGGGATGGAAGGGATGGCAGCAAGGGAGATTTTGTGGTGTGTGTGGGAGTGTTGCCATCATTTTCCACTTATTTGTTTTTCCTCTGGCAGAAGTTTGTGTTTTTATCATTTTGAAAGACATCAGAACTCAAGGATATTTTTACTGTAGTTCAGTGATCTCTGGTCAAGTACATTGCATCAAAAACAAATAAATCTTTTTCCCATTTTCCATCAGCCCTTCTGGCCTTCTGTGTCTAAACAGCACCTTGGAACACCTGGGCTAAGGCATGCACTGTCACTATAGTGACGAGGGTGGAGGACTAGGCAAAATTAAGTCGGGTGGAGTCTCTTTCAGTAGCACAGTAGCATGTACAGGGACCAAGTCCCAAATATCTGCAGACCTAGCCGGGAGGAAGAGGTAGGTCTAGTGGCTGAAATGAAAAGAGCAGTTGGTTGTAAATCTGCAGAGCAGCCGCAAAGGGTGGGAGGGAGTGTGAACAGGACCCATGTTGGTTGGTGAAATACTAAGTCACAGAGCCTTCCTTGCTCAGACAGTTTATTGACTTTGTTCAGTGCTAACACTTCTCTCATACACCCACGATCCCAGCTATCACCTATTTATATGTGTTTAAATACCTATCACCTGTTTCCCTGAACAATATCATTGATTAAACATTGACAGGATGAATGAATCGTAGTGAATGAATTTGGGTCGGATGTTTGATTTAATGTCCTTTAGGGAACAACATCTGCTATCCTTTGGGCAACATATGCTGGCCTTTCCAGTGACACCCCCATCCCATTATAGAATCAAGAAAAGACGAGTTGCTAAGGCAGTTCAGGATGCTGCAGCGGTTTAGAGACATGAGCTCACTGGCAGTTGTTTCTAAAGAAGCCAAGGACAACGGTGGAAATGTTTATGAAAATACTGTAGCTCTATCTGGTAGCTGGAGTTTAGGGAGCTTGGTTCCAGCCCCATGGCATCTCTCTCTCTCTCTCTCTCTCTCTCTCTTTCCCCCCCCCCCCCCCCCCCCCCCGCCCCCCCCCCCCAAGTGCAGCTATTGGTTTGATCCAGGCGATGTAAATCTAAGCTGGAATGTTGTGGAGGTGGCCAGTTGGATAGAGAAGGGGAAGGCAGTTAATGTGGGGTGTATGAATTCAGACTGGGCTTATCGATCGATTCAACTGGAAATGTTGCGGAATGTTGGTTCTCGCCTAGACTAAGATCAAGCCCAAGTTCAGGTGCAATGCCTCTTCTTGTCTCTATTTTGGGGACCACGAATTGGATTCAATTTGAATTTGAATTGACTTTTTTGGAGGAAAAGAGATGGATTATGGGCTCACACTCTGCACATTAGCTCTGTAACTCTGAGAAAGGAATAACATTTTAGGACCAACATCTATTGCCCATCTTTAATTGCCCTTGAGAAGATGATGGTGAGCAGTCAACTTGAACCTCTGCAGTCCAATTTGACATTAGCAATGTTGGATGTGGAAAGAGGGGAAGGCGTGAACCCAAGGGGGAAGGTGCCGGATCCTCTTGTTCAGAGAAACACAATCTCCGGATACGCTGGTACGAATGGGAGGTTTTTAAAAATAATAAAAACAATTCCAATTAAGGGACAATTTAATGCGGCTAATCCACTTACCCTGCACATCTTTGGGTAGTGGGGGTGAGACCCACACAGACACTGGGAGAATGTGCAAACTCCACCCGGACAGTGACCCGGGGAAGAGATCGAACCTGGGTTCTTGGCGCTATGAGGCAGCAGCAGTACTAACCACTGTGCATCCCCAATAGGTGGAAGTTTGGTGAACAATGGAAAGGCCATGGACAATTGCAGGAAAATGGACATGTTTATGGAATGTGGCAGATGCAAATTAATGTGGATAATTAAAGTAACAATGAATTGATGCTGCAAAGTTCTAAACATCCATTACAAAAAGGCCATTAAATCCACAGCGAGCAGACACTAGACACTAAGAGAGGGACTGAAATGTAAATTTTAAATGCGAGATTGATTGATATTTTAGTTAGCTGAAAGTATTGAGGGATATGGGGCAATGTGGGGTTAAGGTCCCAGATCAGCCACAATCCCACTGGCACGGAACAAGCTCTAGGGCCGCCTCCTGTCGCTATAACTGACTTGAGATACTGCAGCTATAACTACTGAAGCAGAGGTTAGGCTGGGATTTATTATGAAGGATGCTGATAGGGTGAAGAGGGGAAAACAATTTTGTCTGGATGGTGAATCAGTAATGAGGGTTCATAATCTGAATCTGCCGCATGTGAATCAGGAGAGCGGTTAGGAGGATGTTTTATATTGAGAGGGTGTTTGGGATGTTGCCATTAGGAGCAGTTGTGGCGGAGGCCATCACATCTTTTACGGGAAAACTGGATAAATATTTCCAGCAGACATAAAAATAGCAAAATGGTTAACTCCGCAAGAACTGCAAGTGATGTTGGGAGGACAGATGGGTTGGCAAGCAGCTAAATTCCGAGTAAAATTCAATTTCGGGAGGAAGATGAAACTGAGAAAATAATCCTGACTGGAAAATCTTTAAATGAGTGAAGAGCTGAAACACCGATCTATTAATGAGGAAGGACAAGTTTGTATAACTTGTGTTTAAAATGTGGAGCCTCTGTTCTATAAATATAAGCAGAGAATAAAAAAAGCAAGAGATGATAAATCTGTACAACCCTTTTGTTTATAATTGGGTAGAGCACTGGTGCAAAACCTACCATGGAATCTCACTGGTGTGTTTTTTTTATTCGTTTATGGGTGCTGGCTCGGCCAACATTTATTGCCCATCCCCAATTTCCCTGTTCTGAGAGTCAACCAATTGCTGTGGGTCTGGAGTCACGTGGGCCTGATTGGGTAAGGATGGCAGATTTCACTCCCTAAAGGATATTAGTGAAACCAGATGGGTTTATACAACAACCAGCAATTGTTTCATGGTTAGACTTTCAATTCCAGATTTTTATTGAATTCATATTTCATCACTGCTGTGGTGTGAGTCAAACCCAGGTCCCCAGAGCATTACCCTGGATCTCCAGGTTAATAGTCCTGTGATATCACCACTATGCTACCATTTCCTCACTGTTCTGGAGCTATTCAGGGACAAGGGTGTCCCTGATGTAACCTGCCATTGGCAGTAAGAACACAGTTGGAGCACCCGCCGTTCTCTACTGAGGGAGACTACTGCCAGACCTACCCCAACCATCAGAAACTACACCCAGTGCCCCCAGCATCAGGACTGGCAAAAGGGAAAATACAAAAACTTCTTGTTGTTCAGGGGTTTAAATTAGTGACATAGTCCGGATGCCTAATGACTACCCCCTCAACTCCGACCTACCCTGTGCTCTGCTGGTAAAAGGATTTGTTGGGCCGTAATCCTCGGTTTAGTGAGTCAGAGATGTCACCGTAATCTAAAGAATGATGGGAAAGGTTTGTAGTCTGCACAGAAAGGGGGCCATTCAGCCCATTGTGTTCCTGTCAGCTCTTTGAAGGAGCTATCTAATTAATTCCACTCTCCTGCAAGCCAAGGAGGTTTTTTTATTTATTTAGTGATTTTTGCGGATGCGGGATGTTTGAGCAGAAGAAGTGGGGAAAGCAGAATTCCTTTTAAACGGGAAATAAATATATAGGGCAGCATGGTGGAGTGGCACAGTGGTTAGAACTGCTGCTTCACAGCACCAGGATCCGGGTTCAATTCCGGCCTTGGGTGACATCTCCCCGTGTCTGTGTGGATTTAATCCAGGTGCTCTGGTTTCCTCCCACAGTCCTAAATTGTGCAGGTTAGGTGGATTGGTCACGCTAAATTGCCCCTGTTGTGTTATGCTGCTTCGTGTAGCATAAGCTGGTTCCTTGATGTATGCTTTGACAAAGAAGTTCCAGACTATGAAATGAGTTCAACTTGTTTATTGAACTATTAACCCACAGTTCTTAAGTGAGTTCGACTCTCTGCTAATCTAGCTGTAGTAACTCAGTCTATCTTTACCAGCCTGCTCTAAGCCACGTGCTGGGTGTGATGCTGTTGATCAACCCTGATGTACACTCGAGATGTCTGTCTGTGGAAAGAGGCAGAGCATGTGTGCCCTGTCCTTTCATGTGTGTTGTGAAGCGCCCCCTTGTGGTAATGCCACCTCTGGGTGTCCTGATTACCCATTGGTTGTGTCCTGTTGTAATGACCCATTGGCTGCATGTCATGACATCTCTGGTGCTCCCTCTAGTGCTTACTTAGTTGTAGTGTATTTACATTAACCCCTTGTGTGTATACAGTGATGCATATCACCACAGCCCCTTAGTGTCCAAAAGGTTAGGTCGGGTTAGGGTGGAGGCGTGGGCTTAAGTAGGGTGCTCTTTCCAAGGCTGGTGCATACTCGATTGGCCAAATGGCCTCCTTCTGCACTGTAAATTCTACGATTCTATGAAAATTGCTCCTTGGTGTCCAGGGATGTACAGGTTAGGTGGGATCATGGGGATGGGGTGGGGGAAACGGGCCTAGATAGGATGCTGTTTCAGAGGTTCAGTGCAGAGACCCGATGGACCAAAATGGCCTCCTTCTGCACTGGAGGAATTTCATGATGTATTTGGGAAAGAAAAATGGGAAAAGGCCAGCAGAGTAACACTCCAGGTGATGGTTCTTTCATGTAGCTAGCATACTCTGTCAGTAACACCTTGCTGACCAGTAGCATTAAATCATCAACCATTCATAATCCCTAAAGAAAGCAATTTGGTCCTGAAGCAAGAACTTCACAACAATTAAACACATCTTTCACTCAGTCCTGTGGTTAGCAGTTGATTCACGGTGCGAGTTACAACAAGGCTTTACACGATGACTAT